>NC_056746.1:677481619-677623664 GCF_019279795.1 Protopterus annectens
GCAAGGTCTAGGTAGGCTGTGTGGACCACCTTCCCTCATCTATAACCTTGGTAACTGTCTCAAAGAAGTCCACCAGGTTTAGGAGGCATGATCTACCCTTGACTGTTGCTGTGCTGCTTCATTTGCATGTATACCCATGGTTCATAGTTACCCGAACACACGCTGCAACACTTAACACAGCAGTCATCCATTCTCCAGTTGGAAAAACACCACACCACAACACATGCGCCACACCCTAATGCTCTAGACAGGTATATTCAGACGTCCCAAACTTATAGTCCTGGAACATATGTTTATATAATGGTCAGGGTGTTCAAATAGTCTTCCGGTTTTTGGCTCATCCAACTGGAGACTGAGACTACCCTGTACCTGTTTGAAAGTCAGACTTAGCACATGGACAAAGATAGTCCCACTGTTAGCATCCTACCTGTGGTTGGAGACGCAGGAGGTTTACTCACCTCTGACCAGCTTGATATGACAGCACTAAATAATACAGGGGTTCCGCGGCTGTTTTCCTTCACATTCATTATGAATGTTTTATTGTGACCACGTTCATTCTTCATGTGTATATATATATATATATATATATATATATATATATATATATATATATATATATATATATATATCTGTCTGTACATATGCATATACACCTACATGTTTTTTTTACATTTCCCATACTGCTGAATGACCACCATTTACCGCCGTGCATAAGTGCCTTAATTACCCTATATCTGACAGCCATTATTCTGGGCATCATATAAAATTAGCAGCCCTTGCATGGCTTGGACCCAGGAACAGAAACACCATAGTCACTGGTTTGACCACTAAACCATCCGTGATACATTCTGCATGGATGGTAGTTAGGATATATGACTTTACTACAGGCATTCCACACTACTGGCAACAAATGTGACAGTCGGTTGGTGTACATATGTATAGTACATGTTAATGTTTATATGTTTCTGAGAGACATATGTATACATTTGCAAGTATACGTATTTATGAATAGGACACATACTTGACAACTACTTATATGCATGTATTTGTGAAGTGTAGCTATGCGAATATAAGTATGTACATTTATAGATATATGACTACATATCTGGGGTTATACATGGCCATGTATATGAACACCCGCATCCGGGAGGGACCTGTACCATTTGTGTACAGGGGTTGTGTGCATCATTACGACATGGAACCTGGACAGGGTATACAATTTGTGGACCTGTTCTATTTGGAACATGGCTATGGGGAAGCTTCTTGGGAACATGTGAAAGGTATATATTCCTGATAATGCAGATGGGGAGACATGCATCATGGTCAGGTGTTTAGTCCCGGGTCATAGGTTCTGCAGGACTGTGTGGAGGCTGAGCAGGGTTGTGGACAAGTACTGCTAATCCGACTTGTGTCCGGATGTCAACAGGGGTGGAAATCGTGTTGTGCCACCAAGTCTAATCTTGAGAACAGGCACTTATCCCATGAGGGATGTCCATAAATTGTGGATGCTGATGAACCCCATTCTTTTGGCTATATGAAAATGAGGAAGGGTTATACATGCATGGGATACCTAGTTTGCAGGCCTGAGACTGCTTAGGGTGAGACTGCCTACTAGATGTGGGTAGGGGGCACTATGTGCAGATATGGCTGGCCCAAGCTAGCAGCCCAAGTATGGGTGGTTTTGGTGGATGTTCAGCAAGGGGGGGGGTGTGCTGTGGAGGGGACGATGGGTATTCAATTATGTATCTAGGTGTGTAGGGGTTGGATGGCTCAGTTCAGGCCAAACCATTATGTGGTGTGAGCCGGGACCGTTTCTGTACATGTGTATCATACATTTTAATGTTCATATGTTTGTGGGATTGTGTTCTGCAATATGACCTGACAGGGTGTATTGGGGATGTGAATGTTTGTTCTTTAGTTTCCTTTTGGATTCTCCCACTGCACCCTTGTACACCTCCAGTTCACCTATTGTACATCCGACCCAGTCTCCCCTTGGTGATTATTACATTACCCACCCCCCCTCAAAATCCACATACACACCATCCATCTCTTCTCTGGTTGTTATCCCATGGCACAGACAGCAGTACACATTCCCTACTCTACATATCTCTGGTACCATTATGGTTTTGAGGCCAACCCTAGCATATCTAGTCTTCCACATGCTGTACTTCATGCACATTGGTACACGCAAATACTTATCTTTCATGACATGGTAGGTTGACCCAGGTTATACCCATTCATTTTTGGGCTGTCCAGACAAGGACGACTCAGACCGTGAATGGGCAGATATTAAGCGAATGCTCTAACCATTGGGCTAGGCTTAGCAAAGGGCAGTGGCGTGCAAACATGCTGCGTTTTGCTTCCACTTGGTATAAAAATCAACACTACAATGAAATATGGACATGGGGTTTCAAATGTAATTGTTCTAGGGATGGGGGCTCAACATTCAGCTATGTGCTTGTGTGTTTACTCCTGTTATTTTATTTTGGTGTTCACGGAACTCTCTTGTATGCTTTGCATACATTTCAGTATCCACGGACACTGACAGGAGTGATTACTATTAGAGGCAGGCTGTACTAGTCAGCATTTTAGGTTGCGCGACTGTAGCAGACATGTTCACGCCTCCATGCAGCACTTAAATATGCCCCCTGCACTTGCGCACATTTCCTGTGCATGTAGATGGTGCAGCAGCACACCTTCATTAATATGCATATGGTGCTGCTGCGCCATCTCTACGCCGCACACTCGGCACAAGGCCAACACCGTCCTTGCGTCAAGCTTCATGAATCCCGGGGATAATTTTCAAGGCACACTAGGACATACTAAAATACCATTTTGCTGTGATGTTTTCTGTTGCATCATTTTTCAAAGCTTAAATATACTTTACAGATGTATTAAGTATTTCAAATAATAAAGAGGGAAACATATCACATTTTAATTTGGTTTTTTTATTCTGGTATGACAATCCCTGTAAGAATCTAAAGCAAATTTTTCACAGAACTCCTGCAAAGAAACAGAGCTTGAAATAAGGATGCCCTGATTTGCTACACTATCGCATTTTCTTTCTGAACAGACTATCTGCATTGGCCTTAGCAATATTACTCCTTTGTTGTATAGTCATGTTATACAACTGCAAGGCTAAACTCCAGTTAACAAGCTTTCCATTGTGTACATTTGTAATTTGTAACCACTTCAAAGGATTGTAGTCAATAACCACAATGAACTTACTGTCACACAGGTAGGGGCACAACTTTTGCTGAACCCAATCTATTCCCTGATACTTCTCTGCAGCTCAAGAGCACAAAAGGGTGCTCTTCTGTCTCTGTGGAAACCTAATTAACTACAACTCACTGTTTGCAAGCATCCAGCTGCACAGTGAACTTTTACTTTTAGTTAGGACAATCTAGCACAGAAGATCTACTTACATCGTCTTTTAGTGTTTGAAGCACCAGCCTATGGTTTGTATTTGAGATAGCCCTGGTGTGTTTTTCTTGGAAAGGTCTGTAAAAGGAGTAGCTTTCATACTATATTGGAAAACAAACTTTCTATAGCACACAGCATAAATGTTCATCTCAAGGAGATATGAGGAAAAGGAATTAGAAAGTTCCCTTTGGAAGGTAATGAAGGATAGTGTTAAATACAATTCTAGTAGTAACAATAAATAATACACAAGAAAAGAAAAATGTATATATGGTAACAGCGTATGACTTGATGCATGATCAAGTAGTTGCAATTGTAAAACAGCATTGGAGTTACCTTCTAAAATTCAAAGATTTTTTTGAGTTATGTAGAACTCCTATTTTATCATTCAGGAGGGGACGAAGTTTTAGAGATAGACTTGTGCATAGTAAATTCAAAGCTCCGTGTTATGATGTGTGTAGGGTCCCTATTTTAAAGGGCACATACCCTTGTGGTAAATATTTGCGTAAATATGTGGGTCATACTTTTGAGTATATTAATGTCTGTAAATTCAATGAATTAAGTATTTTTTTTTGTAATACAGAATGTATTATCTGTGCTTTAAAATGCCCATGTAATATGTTTTATATGGGGAAAGTAAGAGGGCTTTCCAGGCTTATTTGCAGGAGCATGTTAGAGACATTAAAAATCAGAAACTTGAAAGCCCTCTAGATCAACACTTTTTTACAACACCATAATGGAGACCCTATAGGATTGCAGGGTACTATTTTAGAAATAGTGGAGAGATGTGAGGGATTTTTTTGATGTTAAAAAGAAGCTTCTGTATGAGGAAGCTTTTTATTTTAAAATATGGCACTTTAACTCCTGTTGGGATTAATACATCTTGTAATTGGAAAGTGTTAATATAATGGGTGATTAATTATATAATTGTATAATTGTTTAAGTGATGATTTAATGTATATAAGATGTGATTCACTATTAGTTTTTTTACTCCATTGAAGGCATTGTGTGTCGAGACGCCAGACTGTATTAAATAATTATTGTGTTCACTGGCTTGTTGTATTTGTCTTCTATCTACATTTTTTGCTGTTGTATTTGGTGTTTTTTCTGATGTCCAGTTATCCAAAGTTTGACCTGCCTAAGACTTTCAGGTAGGAACAATTTGATTCTACTCGGCATAGTACTGACCAGTATGCAGTAAAGATGGGAGAGCAATCTACTAGTCGTGGTGTGATTTCCCATGAGATGGATGTTATGAAACCATGTGAAAAGTTTTTTTAATGAAGAAAATAAGAGGAGAAATATTAATCCATTCTCCTCTACTGGACAGAGTATGGCTGGTACGTTGTCTGTTTAAATGCAGCAAATGTATGAGAAATTTGATAACTTGATGAATAAGGAACTGCCATTGCACTTTAATATTTTAAGTTTGTAGCATTATTTAGAATTAGATGTGACATCTCGTGGTTTAGGGGCTTTCAAGATCCCCACAACGCTGTTCAATACTAGCAAAGAAGATGATGTGAAGTTTCAGAAATGGTGGGTTACTGCAACCTACATGCGTTCCATTGAATGGATTTCTATTTTAGTGGAACAAGAATTATTAAAGCAATGTAAGTTAAAGGAAGAAAGAGCATCTATATGTGACCAGTTGGCTGTTAATATTTCTGTTGGCTGATTAGAACAATTCATGTGCAACATTAACATTAAATTGGATGAATCAGAAAAGCAGCTTTTAGCTGCTAAAAAGAAAAAAATTTGTGAGAGACTTGGGGGATTACAAAAGGGGTCTGGCTTTCTTCTCGAAGACCAATCATAATAAACATCATAAAGACGTTCGTTTCCAAGTCCTGGAAGAGCATAAAAATCAACCAGAAGGCGCGGTTGTGCCTTTCGAGTATACATGAGTCAATTGATTGAGATAGTGACTACACTGATTACCCCAAGCTACCAGCAGCAAAAGAGTCAAATTATATGAAACAGACTTTTCGTGGGGATAGAGCTGATGAACACCAGAAAACGACAGAGAAATGACTATGAAATGCAGGAAAGTTATTTTCAATAGCAACAGCAAAAGTACAAACAATTTAAGAAGAACTGATGCTGTGAGTTTGTCTAATACTAATTATGTGGTGAATTTACCTGGTTATGTATTAAATGACCAGGAGGCTGCAGTGTTACACCTAGGCCTAAAATGTGTTCCGACTGTGATACCTAGGCTTTATATGATTAAAAAATAATTTTTTTTGTCTTGTGAAAAAATTGCATCTTTGGAATTTTTTCAGAATAGTAAGGATAATAGTTTTATGGAACAACAATTTGATGAATCGTGATAGAAATTCAAGTTTTTATTCATGTTTTTCTGAGTTAGATAGTTATGGTGAATGTAATACTTATTGCAAATTGAATACAAGTATAGTGCCTTTTAAAACTCAATTTATTCCACCATTTAACCATGAGGGTGTGCAGCAATTTTCTATTATGGTTAATTTTGCTATCAAAAATGCTTATGAACAATTTGTTAAATGTAGGGACCAGGTAAAGTATAATTTAACTAAACAAACGTGGCAAGCTTTACAAGCACTATATAATAAGAGAACTAATTTTCATACTGGCTGATAAAGGGAATAAGCTGGTTATGTTACATTATGAGCAATGTCTTAGGATGTGTTATGAGCATTTGAATGATGCTGATACATACAGTAAAGCTCATACTGAACATTATAAAAAGGCCATTCAGAATTATGGGGAGCTGTTAATGAAATGAAACAGGTTAGCATATTTTACATATGGTGATGTTAATAAGAAATTTAGTGTAGAAGGATGTGAGATGGCCAACTTCTACTACCTTCCTAAAATACATAAGCATATTTCTAATCCTCCAGGCAGACCTATAGTATCAGCATGTCAGTATTTTTTTGAATAAGGTTGGTATCTTTTTACATAACTATGTATTAGATGTAGTTAAAAAACAACTTTCATATATTAATGATACCTTTGACTTTTTGAATAAAATAAAGGCCATTCAGTGGGAGAAGAAATGCTTTGGTTGGTTATAGACGTCAAGAGTCTATATACAGTGTCAAACATAATTAAGGAATTGAAACATTGGGGTTTGCATTGGATAATAGCCCTGTAGCTATATATATTACTGAACTAGTGGAGTTTAGTTTGAAAAGCAACTGTTTTGAATCTCATGGGACCTTGTATCATCAGAAACAAGGCACTGCTATTGGTGCTTCATATGAACCCATGTATGCCAATATTATGATGGGTCTATTTGAGTATGAATATGTATATAAGAGTTCATTTTTCAGTAAACATGTCTGCTAATATTATAGATATATAGATGATCACGGTTATGTAATAATGAAATTATGTTGGAAGAGGAACTTAATAAAACAATAGAAATGTTCATCTCAAGGGGATATGAGGAAAAGGAAGTAAGTTCCTTTTGGAAGGTAATGAAGGGTAGTGTTAAACCAATTAAATATAATTCTAGTAGTAACATAATAAATAATACACAAGAAAAGAAAAAATATATATGGTAACACCGTATGACTTGCGATCAAGTAGTTGCAATTGTAAAACAGCATTGGAGTTACCTTCTAAAATTCAAAGATTTTTTTGAGTTATGTAGAACTCCTATTTTATCATTCAGGAGGGGATGAAGTATTAGAGATAGACTTGTGCATAGTAAATTCAAAGCTCCGTGTTATGATGTGTGTAAGGTCCCTATTTTAAAGGACACATACCCTTGTGGTAAATGTTTTCATGTAAATATGTGGTTCATACTTTTGAGTATATTAATGGTTGTAAATTCAATGCATTAAGTAGGTTTTGTTGTAATACAGAATGTATTATCTATGCTTTAAAATGCCCATGTAATATGTTTTATGTGGGGGAAACTAAGAGGGCTTTCAAGGTCTGTTTGCAGGAGCATGTTAGAGACATTAAAAATCAGAAACTTGAAAGCCCTCTAGCACAACATTTTTTACAAGACCATAACAGAGACCCTGTAGGATTGCAGGGTACTATTTTAGAAAAAGTGGAGAAATGTGATGGATTTTTTGATGTTAAAAAGAAGCTTCTGTATAAGGAAGTTCTTTTTATTTTAAAATATGGCACTTTAACCCCTGTTGGGGTTAATATATCTTGTAATTGGAAAGTTTTAATATAATGGGTGATTAATTAATTGTATAATTGTTTAAGTGATGATTTAATGTATATAAGATATGATTCAGTATTAGTTTTTTTTACTCCATTGAAGGCATTGTGTACCGAGGTGCCAGAGTGTATTAAATAATTATTGTGATCACTAGCATGTTGCATTTGTATTCTATCGACATGTTTTGGTGTTGTATTTAGTGAAACTTTCTATAGTATGTTGCACCTATTGCTTGCTAGTACTATAGGCCATGCCTAAATATCTTTGACCTTGGCAACCACTGTCCTAATCTTACCACCACCAGCTCTATAACCATGATGAGATACCTCTGTCATACCCACATGACCATTGACATTAATAGTCATCACTGCTTTTTGACATCCACCCAACACCTCCCTGACATATTGACCATGCTCTGCCCATGACAGGCTGTAGATGAGAATGTCATTAGGTAGGCAATGGCATAATCTCCTTCTCCTGCCAGTATGCAATCTACTAGCCTCTGGAAAGGTGCTAGGGCAATCTTCATCCCAAAAAGCTTTTTGTAAAATACACTGACCTAATATGCAGTCACAAATGTTAACATCTCCTTGGCTGCATGTGCCAAGTATACATGTCAGTAACCCTTTGTTAAGTCAGTGGTGGTTAGACACTTACCCCCCCACAAGCAAACATATACCAAAATATTGTCATACTACTACTATTTTCTGAGATGGAGTAGGAGATACTAGATAGGATAGGAATACCTCATCCACCAAGGTGTTAGACTGGCCATCTTCATGGAAATCTATCCCCAGATCACTTCCAGTAATCAACTGCAGTTACTAAGTACCAAGGTCTCTGCTTCATGATAGGGCTTTATTATGTTAAAAGGGAAGAATTTCTGTTTCCTTTGACTGCCAGGTAACTCTACCATACAGTCAACATCACTCACCATTTTCAGTGAAAGGACCTGTGTACATGATGGCTGCAATATGTCTCAGGCACCATCACCTATTTTACAACAGTCTACTTTCTGTCTCTGCCTCTGGTTGTTCTGTCAGAGCAGACATTTTCTGCTGATGTGATTGTGTCAGGTGCCCTTAGACTATCACTGTCAGCTCCCTAAGTCTAGTTCTGAAGTTTAACATATACTCCATGACATAATTTTGTGGGAATCACACTCCCCTTCCCAATCATAATTAATTAAATCCAGGGTCCCCTCTCTTTGTGTCTGCATGACAGCTCAAATGGAAAAACATATGTTGATTACAGAGACACTTCCCTATTTGCAAAAATGAAGCAAAGGGAATCTGCCCAGAAAGCATGGAAACAGAATCCTTCTAATAACCATCGTTGATAGTGATAAAGCATAATACTTAAAGCAAAGACAAGCTATGCTTTCTACCTAGCCAAAGCTGCTCTGGAGAGAGAGATAAAACTCAAAGTAGATTTGTGCTCTTAGCATACTAAAATTCAAACTGCTGTGATGCACTGCTTACTTTCCACAGGCTCCCAATAGCTAACTGGGTACTTTCCTACGGGTCTATATTACATAATCAAAGAGACACTTCTTCGAATATGTAATCGACTCCTAAACACCGAAATGCAAAAACCGTGAATGGCCAAAACCGCTAAATATTTCATAGGGAAAAAATTTGCGGGGCCATAGAAACAACACAAACACTTCAAATGTAATTTATGTGAGGGGGCTTTACCCCTCATACCCCCTGATGTGGGGGGCTATGCCCCCACAAGCTCCTAACTAAATATACCAACTCTGAGATCGCTCTACATTGGGGTAAAGGGTAAACTCTGGAATGGCCAACTGAATTTTTCCCTAGGAAAAAAATTGTGGTTTTGGCCGTTTGTGGTTTTCGCATTTTGTGTTTAGGGGTCGATTATTACATATTCGAAGAAGTGTCTCTTTGATTATGTAATATAGACCCCTTTCCTACTAGGTATCATTGTATTCAAAATCCTTTACCAACTTTGCCTACCACTTAAAAGCAAACTTCCTATCTGAGATCAAGATTGTTCACTTCGATGAAGCCATGACAACATTCTTATACTTTACAGGCCTAGATTCAAACAGGTATCAGGAGGAAAGCCTTTGTAGAATTAAGCACTTTAGAACCACCTCACAAATAATGTAAGGAATAATGACACACCAGAAAGTTAAAAAAAACATCATTGAAAGTATTCTTTCATGAAGATACCAAATGCACATGCTTCTGTGCTACTCATGAAGATACCAAATGGATATGCTTCTATGATACTCATGAAGATACCAAATGCATGTGCTTCTGTGACACTGACTAGTGCTTTTATTTCCTAAACCAGCAATGGAACAGTATGTAGTTTTAAATGTTTTATATTTTCTATCCTCTACATATTATATATTTGTTACATATTTACCTTCTTGTATATCCTTTATTTATAGATATAGATAGCAATTGTTCACTTATACAGGCTGTATGTAATGATATGGCTACTTTCACCACTCTTTTACCATATACCAGTTAATGCTGCAAACCTTCCTTGCATTTTCATCAATTTTTGTTCATTTTTTCTTTTGTTGTTTGTCTCCTGGGACATGACTGAAAATGGTTAGCTGACCCGCTCACTTACCCAGTAAACAGATTGTCAAATAAAATAAGAAAAAATAAAACTGGACAGTTACTTGTCCCATTCCCACTTGAACTGGTCTACAAATCCACTCAGCATGGTTTTATAGTTTAACGTCTCAACCAGACCATTTGTGAGTGTTTGATAGAAGTTATCCTTTAGTCTGCAGTGCTTCCACAAAAAGGCCAGCAGGTCTAACAGAAAGTTTAGGACTATGTAACTGATGAAAGTGTCCAGCAAAGCATTTGCCACTTTCTATTCTTCAATGAAAGACAGACCCCTGGGTATCTAGTAGCAAAAGTTGTTACCACTGGGATAGATTTCTTATGTCTAGAACAAACTTGGGGTACACATTGTCCAGATCTGCCCTCTAAAATAGAACTGCAACCATTGTTTTATCTATGACCAAAGGAGATGAAAATTTCAACCAACTGCCCATAGCCAACATTGTGTTAATTGCACACCATTTCAAATGCAAGCATAAAATCTTCCTATCTTTAAACTGTGGGATAATGTTTGGTACAGACCAGGGCATCTATGGTGCATTGTTCCTTCTGTTTGTGTCTCAAATACCACTGCTACAGGATGATCATCTCTTTCTCATGGATGGTGCTACTTCTCTCACTCCCTCTGTCTCTTCTTGCCTCTAGCTGCTGAATTCTCTCAGGTTTTTTGAGTGCCAGATTCATCATTTCCAGTCCCAGTGTCTGTTATTCAAACTGAAATTTGAGGTCCTCTTGAGATGAAATATACAGTGCTTAATCTGTCTCCTGTACATCCACAGCTCTGGCTAGGCTACCTCCATTGTTAGCAGGCTGCATTCCATCTGCACATGAGGGTAACACCATCTCATCCTTGGATATACTGACAGAAAGGATTCCTTTCGCTTAGCCCTCCTTAGTTAGCCATGACGCTGACTTCTTAGCGTAGTTGTCAGAGGAGGGCATTTCCACTCATTTTCTAAAACTTAATTCAGAATAAAAGATAAAATAAATGCTGTAAAAATTAAACATATGCATATTTAACTTGTGTGCTACAAGGGTATATATGCACACCTTTGCAAAAACTGTTGCATTATGTAAAAAAAGTTCAACTACTCTCTCTCTCTCTCTATATATATATATATATATATATATATATATATATATATATATATATATATATCATATAAACTGCTGCCAATTAACTCTGTTAATTAATTAGTTAATTAACTTGAGGAACATGCTATCTGTCCCACAGGATATACTAGACACTGGTTAGCCTCCAGCTATCACAGAAGACCCAAATCCTAAAAGTATTATCAAAAGCTAAAAATACTGCATCAATAGGTCCTGGAAATATCTCTGAATGCATCTTAAATAGCATGAATCATGATTTAGCCACACCCCTAACAACAGGTTTCAGTCTTAGCCCCCATACAGATTTTGTGCCAAGCAAATGGGAACAGCTACAGTCATTCCCATGCATAAAAGATGACCTTCCACAGACTCAGGCAATTTCAGACTCATAAGGCTGACCAGCCTCATATGCAAAGTCAAGGGAAAGACATATCATGGATTTAATCAATCAGGGCATAGGGAACCTACAAACATTAGAGCCGTCTCAGTTTAGATTCATCAAGGGCAGATCATGTTTACACAACCTGGTGGATTTTTTTGAATAAATCACCAAAACAATGGATAAAAGCAAATTGGTACACCACATACCTTGACCTGACCAAAAGTTTTGACACAATTGCTCACTCAGGCATAATATAAAACCTAAATAAACTTGGAAAAAAACTATGTCACACACTAGATTGCCAACTGGCTTAAAGAGAAGAGGCAAATAATCAAAATAGGGAAAGTTACCACAACAAAGAGACCAGTTGCCAGTAGAATTCCCCCAAAAATCTGCGCTTGGACCTCTCCTGTTTTGCATCTACATTTCTGAAGAAAAAATAATACCAGAGGGCTCTGGCTCACTGAGTTTGGAGATGACTGCAAGCTAGGAACAGTCACTAAATCCCCAAATGACTTAGCCATCCTGCGGGAAGATTTGTCTCAAATAAATAACTGGTGACAAAATCACGGTCTGAAACTAAATTCCAAAAAATACATTATTGTATTCTTTGAGAAGTCATCTATCCCAAGGAACAATCACATTGACAATACACCCTAAGAGCCAGTTATTCAGGATTTGGGAACTTGTGTACAGTGATCTAACTTTTGACCAATATGTGTCTATTGTTTAAGAAAGTCATTTTATATTGCATATCTTATACACAAAGGGATTGTGTCTAGACCTAGAGATGTCCTTGTCCCTCTTTCCTCTGCCCTCATTAGGCCTATCATTGAATACAATGCACCATTTGGCATGTATCTGCGCAGACACATGCAACAACTGGGACACACACAGAGATACCTTACTAAAAGGATACAAGGCCAAAATAATATGCCCTGCATGGACTGACTCAAAGCCCTGTCACTATACTAGGTATCCTGTAGACGACTCTAACAGGTGACCTGTGTTTGGCATACAAGGTATCCTCTCACCCATTACTGATGGATTTACTGCGTATCATCAAGTTATATAGCATCAGAAATGTGCAGCCTAGGGCTCTAAACCTGTTCTGCAACATCAACAAAATGGTTTGAAGTACAACTTACATCTATAGATGAGACAAAGAAAATGAATCCTAGAGGCAAAGTGGAACATTTATTAATTTTTTTTATTTATACATTTTTGACTGGGTAGACCTGACATGACTTCCTATCTATCAGAGCTATTTGAAGAGACTCAGTTCAAAGGAACTTCTCTTTCTCAATCAATCTGGCCAACTTCATGCTCTATACTAGTGTGAAGATATGAAGTTTTGCAACTATGCCAGGAGAAGTAGGGCATTGGATGTGCAACATATGCCAGCACAGCTAGCTGGAATTTTGTAAAGAATTATGTCATTTGTATATCAGACTGATTTGTACAGTGTGTTGAAAAATGTATTTGTAAAGCTGCTTGTGTTAACAATGTACCAACAGTGGGTCCTGACTGTACTGTAACAGATTAAATGTATATGTATTAACAGAGGATACTGGAAGAGAAGAGGTTAATCAGCTAACTTTGAAAAATAATAAAAAATTAAATTACCTGGGTTAAGCCAGAAAGATTGTATCTTACAGTTCTAATTGTAGCCAGAGACTAAATGTCAGTGCCAGATAATGGTTTATTAGCTCCTGTAGGAAGATTGGAAGTGTTTTATGGTTTTATATCCCCCAAATGCTATAATGCATCTCAGCAAAGCTCTGTCTATGCGCACAGTAACACATATGTGCTAAATTCTTGTTCAGTTTCTAGCCATGGGGGTAGCATGAGAGCAAGAAGTCAGATGAAAAGATGTATGTGATGTCATTCTGTAACCCAGCAATGAAATCATGTATTTTAATACTAGATGAGACTGAAGTCTCAGGGCAGTCTGTATCTTGGAGACTGACATAGATGGATCTCTCACCCAATTCATCATGCCTTGCTCTAGTAGGTGAACCAATGACTAGTAATTCTTTAGATCAGTCAGGAAAATAGAGTGAGATTAGGTAAGTAGTACTATTCTGTATCTGTGTGAATCTATTCCTCTGTGTTATTTTAATATTTCCTGCAAAGAAAACTCTGGTGTTTATTGTAAATAGATATTCTGCATTTTCATGTTCTTTTATTATTTATTATCAGATATATTTAAACTTTACATTGTGTCTTGTCCTTTAGAAAATATTTTAACTTTTGAGAGTACTTATATCTATTTGGTGACTCTGTGGCAACTCCTGAAAGCCTTTCAGCATTGGTCAAAATACGACCATTTGCATTAATATTAATTTCACTCAGCATAATTGGATACTCTTCTAATAGCCTTAGAGTGTCTGGCCATGGAGTGTCTGGTGGCAGTAACTACCTTATAGTCTGAGAAGAAGGGGCATAGCTAGTAAATCTGTGCCAGCCTTTTCCGTGTGTGTGTCTATGTATGAAAATCAAATCTAAAAGAGTGTGTGTGTCAGCTGCTTGGAACAGAGACATGAAGCATTGGTTTCACAGAGAGAGAGTGGTGGAGCACTTGGCTTTGACACTCAGCTGAGGACTCAACTCTACAGCTGTGCCAGTGGGGAGTCTTACTGGGGATCTGGAGAGAGAAGGGAAAATCATCCCCCAGACTGAGTGTGTTCTTTGTGTGCACTTAAGGGAATTTGTGCTTGATGCAGAGAGCTGCATCTGGAAATACTGGATGTATCCATTTTTGTTCCAAGTGAACATCCCTCTCCAGTGTCAGTGGTGAGGAGTCAGGCTCCTTGATTGCTGGCCCAGAGAGGGGACATCACAACTAGGAATGAGAAAAACATCTCATTATCAGCCATCTTTTGTTCTGTATCTTTATTTTTTCTGGAAATCATAATGTATACAAATGTTCAGGCATAAACACTGAAGAATTTACTTCCAAGGCTGACACTTTTTTTTCCAGCAAGGCTTTTGTGAAGAATAAGGCATATTTGAACTTGATGTAACTGGCCACCTATAGCCAGATCTCAATGACGGCTATGTTTGTTAATTCCACAAAACCTTTGATTCAATGTATTGAGATATCATATTGTGTATTCTGCATACATTTAAGATTATGAACAGCTTGCTAGGTAAGTACAAGCCAGTGTTCAAAGACATCTTTATAAAGGACTACACCAATGGGATATTTCCAATCTTTCAAACATTATGGCTTAAAGAAAAGGTGTCCCATGTCCTTTCTTATTTTCATCTTAAATGTAGAATTATTGGCAGGAAATATTAGACAGAACTGGTTTTAAGTGTGGATTGTAGTGCCAGGATAGATAAAACTGATTGAATAAGTGAGCTATTTATTCTCTTTCTTATCTCATTTACATTTGTAAGCTATTTTAAGCTTTCTAAAACATGCAACAGAAAGCTCTGCCAGAAATTCCATTTATAATATGTCCTAGCAAAACAGGGGAATTGTATCTGTATTTGGTCTTTCATGCAATATGAAAAAAAAAAAAAAAATATATATATATATATATATATATATATATATATATATATATATATATAGATCTAGGATGTTTGCTCGAGTGAGCAAATGTCCGAATCCATACTAACCAAACACACTTTAACGAAAGCTCTTTTATCGAAAAAGCGCTTTTGTTAAAGCATGTTACAAAAAAAAACAAAAAAAACCACTACATTTACATTTTTGCAGGGGGGCTTTGCCCCCCTGCACACCCATGTGGGGGGCTGCGCCCCTGCACCCCCCCTACTTAAATATTCTCCGTCCAAGACTGCACTACAGCGGGGAAAAGGGAAATTTCCCTTACCCGCACTGTAGTACAGCATCGGCAACAGGCATACTTACACCTAAGTGCTTCGTCGGTGAAAAGCACTTTCACGTAAGTATGCCCAGCCATTTTATACATATATATATATATATATATATATATATATAAATATATATATATATATATATATATATATATATACATATATGAAAGCTGGAATTTTAATTCTGTAATAGTAGTATGATGTTTCAGAATTTATAGGAATGACCTAATTGTTTGCAAGTTATTACGTCATAAAATAGTTCCACCATATAGGAAACTATTGTGCATTTTGCTGTACAGTCAGCTAAGAAATAAGGACATTATACAAAATTCTTTTAGCTAGTCTTTCTGATTTAATTATCCATGGCTCCTCAGTCCTGCTGAAAGATGTTGTTTGCCAACATCAGTATAAGTGCTTTCTGTAGTCTGCCACACATAATATCTTAGTGTTTATCATAACTATTGTTCAGTATTCTTTGAGTTAGGTATACCTGAGTTAGAGGTATTCATTAAATATTTTGTGTGTACTACTGAGCATTGTTTTTCTGGTCTTTGTGAAACTGTTTTTACTTCTGCCTAATTAATCTGTATCAGCCATGTCTTAACTCCCTTATTGTTAAATGTTCTTATTCATTCATTTTAAGAACTTGCAGCTGGTATTTATTTATATGTTATTTACAATTTGAGGAGATGATATTATTTAGCATTGTAGGTTGCCACACATCTTCATCAGATTTGCTACACTGCTTTGTATGTTACTGTATTATTTTATTTAGCTATGGATTAAAAGCTGTGTAGTGTGTTGGTCCACAGTCATTTCTAAGATGGTGTTAGCATTATCTTGCAGGGAAGAAAACTTTAGGGAAATAAATTCTGACAGCCTTCCCTGGAAAGTGTGTGTGTGTGTGTGATAATGTGTTTGAAAAGCATTTACCATTAGCGAGTGGGGCACTTGGAGATCTTGATGTTCATATAGACAGTGGTAAGAAATGAACTTGGTGTACTATGCCAAAGACTAAGCTCAGTAAATAGTCAGTGTGTAATTCTTGTTGGATACCCATACCTGTTGGAAGCAGTGCATATTCCCTCTCTGCTCTTGAGGAGGATATGTCATATTTGATGAAGTAATCAATGAATCAGATTTATTTACATTAATTTCTCCTTTAGCAAAGAAGAACAAATGCTTTTGTGACTGAAGAGAACTTCAAAATAAATCCAAAAACACTCCACAAAGTGGGTCCAAGGACCAAAAATTAAAGGAAACCAAATTGTTTTTAAAACCCCAGTGACACCTCCAGGTGTTTCTGCAGTTACATCCTACTGATGCCTCTAGGAGTCAAATATTGCTTGTTCATGATTGCATTAATAATTTCAAAAACATGCTGCATGTGAAGCATTAAAATATTTAATCTTAAAACGTACTCAATGGCAACACACCTGCATTGCTATTAACATTTGTCTAGTGCAAGCAAAGAGATATTAATTGTTGTTCATATAATATTTAGTTATTTATATTGTCATAAATTTTATGTTTCTCTAAATATCTTGACAGGTTGCAAAGACAAGATTGCTTAGCCTCATATGAAAGCTTTCAACTGGGTAAACAAAATGCTTTTGACAGTATCTGTGTATCTTGAGTGGTTGCTTAAATATTGTAAGTTGTTTACAAAATATTATACATTTAATAGTTACTCTATTTACTGTGGCTTATAAAATTCAATTGAAGACCTAGAATCTAAAATATACTATCACTGTGAAAAACAATTTGTGTTGAAAGGTTTGGCATTTACATTTCTTTAGCACCCCTATGGTTTCAGAGATATGAGTGTTTGTTTGAAACGTGAGGACATTTTATCAAAAAGCTTAGGATCTGCCCATTGGAAGTAATAGTGGAAATTTCCAGAGCTTCGTTGGAGGGAATGAGTAAAAATGTCCTTTTAATAACTGTGATGGCCATGCCCTGGCCCAGCAATCAAGGAGCCTCAATCCTCACCACTAACACCAGGGAGGTCATCTCAGAAGAGGAAAGGATAACTAATACACACAGTAAAGTACAATTTCCCTTAAGTGCACATAGAGATCACAGTCAGTCTGGGGCTGGCTGCTCCCTTGCTCACCAGATCCTCAATAAGACTCCCCACAGGCACAGCTATAGGGTCCAGGTGTCAGCCTAACTGGGCAAGCTAGAACCTCCAGTACCCTCTGTCCAATCAGTGCTTCATGTCCCTGCCAAGTAGCTGACACAACACACACACACACTTTGACATAAGCATTTATACAACTTCACAGACACTCCTGGGAAAGGCTGTCACAGATTCTCCAGCTGTGCCCCTATACCCAGACTATATGATAGTAATTACTGCCACCACCCAGTTAATAATATCAGCTACTAAAATGCCCTTAAAAGGGTGTTCAATTATTACTGTGCAATATTATTATTATCCAATGGTAGTATGATTAACAGTCAAGGCTTACTTTAAAGTGGCCTATTACAATAACCTCTATAAATATGCAATGTATTCTAGAGCTTATCTCTACACAAAGCAGCCACAGGTAGAAGTTTTTAAAAATATTTAATAATAAATAATTAAAACACAAGACAAAACTACTACACCATAGAGATATCTAAGAGTTCAGAGATCACACAGAAACTTAAAATAATACAGTAGGACAGGTCTGATTTCAAAGAAAAATACCTAATTAATCTTAACTAGGTTTAACTATTCCTACAAGAAATCACAGTGCTACAAACTTACATGTGAGCATAAGCAGAGTGCTGGGAAGTTGGATATCAAGATCAAAATGCTTTCAGTCTCTTGTGAGACACAGTTTATAAAACATCACTAACAAACATGTCTCTGGGTCCTCCCCAGACTACATCATTTTTGACACTTAGGTTTTCCCAGTATTCATATTGCATCATCTTGACACCTGCTCTGAGTTCCCAGGCTAAAACAAACTGCATTATTTAGCAAGCTAACCCCTGCACAGGAGAATACAACACTAAAAGGCATTTCACATATACACTCTAGCAGTTAGTCCTTAGTTAACACAATAGACAGAATGTCTTCAGCCAGCCTGACCGGAACCAACTTTAAAGATCAAAGAATGTCATAAAATCATTTCAATTTCAAAAGACACATTTGAAAGGCTTGACTTAGTTTTTCTTTACAGCAAGGAGGCAATGTTGTAATAATCTTGAAGTCTTGAAGTTCACATTTTACAGTGTTTTTCTTTTATTTAAAAACACATGCCTGTATTTTACATTTATTTATACAGTTGATAGAATTATATGTCAAATTCTATTTGATAGGCTGGCAACCTTCACCCATCTCTCCCTAATCATCACAGTAACAAAAGCAGTTGTGCAATCAGAAACTATATCAAGAAGAAACACATCCAATAATTCAGCTGCTTGGTGGCACAGTGGTAGTGTTGTGGCTTCATAGCAAGAAGTTATCCAGTTTGATTCTTAGCTGGGGTGCCTTTTGTGTGGAGTCTGCATGTCTCCCCTGCATTTCTGTGGGTTTACTCTGTGTGCTCTGGTTTCCTTCCACATTCCGAAGACATGCGTCTGGAGCTTGTCTCCCTGGGCCTATGCTGAAAATGGGCGCTGTCCCATTTTGACTTTCCCAGTAAACAAATGCTACATAAATAATAAATAAATTCAAAAAATCAAATGACCATAAAGACCAATCAAAAATGGTCTCCCATCAAAGCAGTAACGATGCCTAACTCTGCTTAGCTTTTGAGATTTGATGAAATCAGATACAGTCAGGATATTACTACTGTGTTTTTTTATGGCTCAACAAATGTAAAAGAAATTATCCAAAATATAAAATCCCAATAAATATGCTGTTAACTGAAAAAATATGTGTGCCAAATTTGGATAGCACTATAGCAGTCGAGGGTTATTTAAGTACTTGAGGACATCTGCTGTTTTTTATGCTTCACAAGATCTTTGTCAGGCCTTTTGTATAGGAAAACAAAATATTGACTCAAAGGATGTATGACCACAAGATGGCTATTAAGAATAAAATACAACTATTGCATTATATAAAGGCATATTTTTAACAGTGAGAAGTAGCTAAGGCTACTTGATGACTAGCAATATTATAAGTAAATTTCAAGAGAGTATCATAGAGTTAGAGTAGGTTTGTCTATTTAAATTCTTTAAATTCAGATTTGTTCACTGAGGGATTTTTGAGGCTTTTAAGGAGAAAGTCAGCATTTTCTTTTTAGAATTTGTCATGGATGAAGCTACTACATGGATGGTACATTTGGGAGGTATGTTGATAAGGACAAGGTAGAGTGTTTCATCCTCTAGTGTGATGTTTTTTTTATCTAGGAAATTATCAGAATACCATTTATTAAGTCCAGGAATCTCTAGAAATACCCAACTTCAGATGTATTGGTGTATCACTGAACAATTGAATGACTCATTATAAAAGTATTTTTATGGGTATTTCAGAAAGTTCTTTTAGGAATCTCTCATGATTATCTGGGAACATGGAAGGTGTGCTATAACTGGCTATAAACTGATATTTTGCTTTCTTTAAGGTAGGTTTGAATTCAGTTTGTGGGTCTTGGGGAAAATGTGTAGAGATGATATGGCTTCTGACACATATATAAATGCTGCCATAGTTTCCCACAGATCTGAACTCTTGACAAGCATTAATCCCTAGTAAGGAGGGAGTGATAGCTTTATAATTAAGTCATTACCCAGTTACACCAAAAACAAAGGCCAAAGAAACAACTATGGAATTCTTCCTGAGTGTGGATGGGGTGTCTGCAATCCTGAGCTGGATTAGTGTGGTCTACACAACCCCTATTCAGAGCTACTCCAGAGGAAGTCAAGACAGATAGGTAGGCCCAATGATCATGAAGAGGTGCAAGGATCCACTGCTGATCAACAGCAGGGAATATAAAGTAAGCAAAAAAAAAAAAGGAAAACAATATTCATTTTGCACTAAAACACAAAATGCTTTACCAAGGCAATGTCAACAAAGAAGATATTCTTATAATGAAAACCATGTTATATATTTCAAAAGAACAAATGAAAGTATTATTTATAAGTATAACTCAATTTTATTTGAAACAGTGATAGTAATGAAACTATGGAATAGAGACCAAGGGATATGAGCACATTCAAAACATTTTGACACTTACATTCTTACAGTAGAACTTAATTGCATATCCTTCATCATAGGCTTGGTAAAGCAGGTAATGCATATGGCTTCCCAAATGGCTATTGTAATTTGATAACAATGTAGCTGGAAGAGTTGCTGACATATTTGTATATTAAAATAAGAGAGGAAGAGGAGATCACAGAATCAATGTGGTAGGCAGAGATGGCAGTAATGTAATATGGGAAAGGAGAAGAACAACTACCTGGAGACAAATGACTTTATGCAACAGTGATCTACTGTTATCTGAGAATTATATCTACAATGTACGCAGAGAGAGAGAGAGAGAGAGAGAGAGAGAGCACACTGTTACCAAAGTTAGTAAGGGAGTCATGAGTGGGTTTTGTGAAAGTCAAGTCATTTGTTGATCTTTGGATACTGTTGTTAGGTTTATAAGCTGGTGTAAAAGGCAGATGATTTAAGGAATATAATGTGTTGCATTCACTCCTCATATAATGCCTTCAGTTCAATAAGTTGGGAGGTTATGATGAAGACTCTAAGGAGGTACTGAGAGGAGGCAGGGCTTTATAGAAAGAGTATTACATCACTATATAAAAAAACAAAATGTTCACATTAGATTATGTGTGGATTTGTCAGCTATGGTGACATTAGGCACCGGAACATGTTAGGGTATCTGATGTTTCCAGGGATCTTTATTTTGGACGCAGAGACTGACACAAAAAATAAATAGACCAATAGAAAGCAGGGAAAAAAGAGGTAAAAAGAGTAGAGGGGTTGGGTGTTGGCTTAATGGTTAAGATATTTACCTCATAAACACAAGGTAAAAGTTTGATTCTTACCTTTGGAAAGATTGGCTAGGCTTAAAATGGCCCACAAGGACAGCCTAATACTCGCATATGAATCAAATGAACCATATGAGCCCTACATAAGGAGTATATGTTTGTTCACAGATGATTGTATGTTACTATCTCAGAGTGTAGAAGAGATTCTACATCAAGTGCTAAAGATATTTGAGGATCTTGGAAAAGAATAAGGGTTGATTAATCATTCCAAGAACTCATTAATAATAGGGGTATGACTGGGGTAGAAAACCTGGTATAGTTTCTATGGTCCAATGGGAAAAAATACTTATGAGTAAGAATGTATCCTACTGTAGAAAGGACAACAGAATTAAAATTGTGAGAGATAAGCAATAAATAAAAGAGAATGTTGGACAAATAGAGCAGTATTGTGAACACAGTGAAGGTAGAATGGAAGTGGTAAGAGTGATGTTTCTACTATTAGTTATTTACATTGAGGCATGTGCAGTTAAAACCAGCATGATCAGAGGAACTACAGAGACTAGGTGATAGAATGTTATGGACAGGAAGGAGAAGTTGAGCAGATAAGGAAAGACCAAGGTCATAGAAGGCAGTAGAAAGGTGAAGCCAACATGAGTGTAAGATCTATACCATGACAGTGAAATTTATTGTAACGGTTGAAAGGTTTAAGGAATGGTAAGATTTGATAGAAGTTTGGAAAGGATAGTAATGGAGTTAGTATATTTCTAGGGAGACACAGAAATCAACAGAAATAGGAACATGGAGGTTTATAAAAGAGGCAGTGATTTACAGGACCAAAAGGAACTAAAATTATTGATGTTCTGAGTGAGAAGCATCTGCAAGTAATCAGGAGGGCATTGAAAGATTGAAGTGCAAGAAAATGTGTGGGTAGAGGTCAATAAATGTCCTTCAAGCAGGTAAAGAGGACCTTGTGCACAAGAGATTCATTAGCTTTTAGAAGAAGTAATCAAATGGGTAGATGTGGAAAGAATAGAGGATCACGAGATGGAATGAGATGGAATGAGGAAGGTGTTGGAGGAAAGGGGAGTGACTTGGATTTAGAAAACAAAGGGAAGCATAAGGCTATCGTACTGGTGTTTGAGAGAGAGGTAGGAAGCGATAGGCTTTAGTAATCCCAGCGAAAGATGATAAAGGGTACAGAAGAATGACAAGAAATGGGTAGAAGCATGGGATATGGTGAAGTCTGTAAAAGTATCAGGGCTAGTGAAAGATCATCATATTAAGCAATTATATCAGTGGTATAGGATTCCAAGGATATAAGGACAAGAGGAACCATGAGAAAGCTCAGATTGTTGCAGATGTAGGGAAAGATGTAGTCAACATTCATGTGTTGTGGAGGTGATAATGAAAGAATGGAAGGCAATGAAAATAATATGGAGCAGGCAGAAGCCTGTCACTAACTTGTCAGCAGTTTTGGTGACTGGCATTTCAGCAAAGCTATTTCTTCAACAGTGGAGAATTCAATTTCCTCCACTACTGTGTGACCACAGAACAGGTACATTTAAGTATGGTGTGTGTGGAGGTATCCCTCTACATTAGGGTTGTAGGGGGGCAGCACCCCCTGCAAAACCATTTCCTTTAGCTTCACTGACAGTGCTTTCATTGAAACATTTTCAGAATATTTGCTGTAGAAGGGAAAGGTGTTGATCAAGTGACACATTTCAGAGCAGGCTATATAATAAATAGATTAAGGAAGAATGGAAGCTATGTTTATTTGGAATAGACAAAGGCAGGGGAATGGAGCAAAGAAGAAAGGAGGGAGATGCTATTAAAGACAACATGTTGAGAAAGAAAATTGTGAAGGGTGAAAAGTGGAGGATATCAGACAAAAAAGATAAGCCATATAAATCAAGTAGCAATAAGTGAAGGTTATAGTAGCCGGGTGAAAAGATTAAATAAAAATGGGATGCGGTCTGAGAAGGTAGGCAGAAGAGATTAGGGGACTAGTCTGAGAAGACAATTAAGATGAGTGGCTATTAAGATTTGAGGTAGAGAGAAGGTGTGTAAAGGATGAGAAGAGAAATTAAGTTTATAAAATTATGTCATAATATATAAAGAATAAACTGATATAAGTGTGACACATTATACATCACCCATAATATAAAATCATTTGTTTTTGTCTGTTAGGCCTTGTTGAATATGACTAAATGTTATAAAATGGATGGAATGAGCTATGCACTCAGATAGTAAGGAAAATAGCTGATGTCCCAAATAAACAAACATTTATATTTTAGGGGGCGGGATGTGTATGACAAAGTCTGTGTTGTACAACATGCCATATGCTAGGACTTGAAGCCAGGAAAAAAGATAATATAAACTCTGTATTATTTTATTTTGTTTTTAGCTGTCTTGTGTCACATTTTGTTAAAATGGTAAATTATTAAGAAACAGTAGCTTAACTGCACACAAACACACACACACACACACACACACACACACAGTGAGCGTGCACACACAAACATTTATAGTTATAACCATGCAATCTGCTGCTTGCCTTAGAGTGTTCATTGAAAAACTGAGATACTTCTCTTAAAACTGTTTGTTTTGATGATCTTCTCATCAGCATAAATACAACCTTTGGTCTCACCTGAAAATACTCCATTTTCCCATTAAGCTTGACACTGGCAGCAGTAAATAAATAAAATAAAATTTTAAATTCTTCTCACATCTGGTACTCCAAATAGTCATTAAAATCATATGTTTTATGAAGAACTGTTCTTATTTATTACAAACTTGTTGTTTCCTCTAGTTTTATTTTCCTCTGCACAGTCATCACTGTGTTCAGATCAGTACCTATACGAAGATACATGCAAAATGTCCAGGAAGTAATCTGCCAGCTTGCAGTGTGATCAGCAGGACATTTGCTAATCACAGTTTAACAACATTTTAGTCTCCCTGTTAATTTGACAACCACTTTTCATATCTTATGCCCTAGTAAATAGTTACCACAGAGGAAACTTAAAAGACACAGCTGACATAGCTCTCATGTTGACAGTTATCTATAATTAAACCCACACTACTGTCACAACAAAGAAAAGCAGGCATCACTATACCATCCATCCATCCATCCATAGCCCCATTTTCCTACTTTTGGCACATGAATTCAGGGTATTACATCGGCAGTGATGATCATTTAGAGCCAATGTTCACACTGTCAGGTGGCTTGCCCTACAAACACACACACACACACACACACACACACACACACACACACACACACACACACACACACACACACACACACGCACACACACACACACACACTGATACCAATGGCAATTTAGTGTTTCTTTGGAATGTGAGAGTAAACTGGAGCACCCTGAGAAAACTCACAAGAACATGGGGAGAACAAGCAGACTGTGTGCAGAAGGTATATCACCACAGCACAAAACTCTCACAAACAGTGTTAGTGTCTGTCATACCCCATGATTCATACCAACAGCCAGATGCTAAATGTGCTTATGCAGATTTATGTAAATTTCAGACTTGGCCTGATATCCTCAGTCATTGACTGACCATGGAAATGAGAAGAAAGGTTAACTGAGCAGTGACTGAAACTTGCAGACACACACATACTCACAGACACCAAATAACATTAGTGATCTTATATAATGTCAAACAATTAAGCATTAATATATATTCTAATATTTTTTCTGTACTACATCTCCAACAGAAATTCATCTCTTTAAGTTGCCCATGTGTTTTCCATGATTAGTCACATCCCTTAATAGTACACTCTCACATGAAATTATCTCTTTAGCATCTTTAACTAAGAAGCCATTCATTCCTAGCAGCTAAAAATGCTCTCATGAAAAGAAAGTTAAACTCAGTCCTATCACCTGTCTCTCAAAAGTCCATCAAATTACTGACCTGTGCTCTCCCTAGCAGCTGCAAAGAAACCACCTGCAGTCAACTGTGATATTTTATTTGTGTCACTGCACCTTGCAGTGACATTACGATATTGTGGTAACTTTAACATTCTCACACATACATACTTCAAGACCTTCATTTCTAAATACTGGTGTTGACAATGACAGCCCTTCCATGTTAGCTAACAGAAGATAGCTGTACAATGGAAGAAACATGCATGATATTAAATAGGATGCTTCCCATTTTCTCGCCTCCCCAAAATAATAAGCAACCACTTCGGCTGTTAGTCATACAGTGTGGAATTATTTGTGACACAGTCAAGCTTGGGCCATCTTATCATTTCAGTTCTCTCACAGCTTTTATGATTATTTATTTATGAACATAAATGGAAAATCACTGAGCCCACTAGGACCAGATCTACATGACAAAAAAAAAATGAAAATGCAATTTATAATTTCAGAAAAATGATAGAGAAATACACTTCCTTAATGAGTTTTCTTTATTTCAGTGTCCGTTTTTTAGTTTAGTCAATGCAAATATTATCTTCCTCAGGTAAATTAAGAATAAAAGTTAGCCAGTCATTGAGCTTTATAAAAAGTGGTATGCAAATGCACACACATTTCAAAACCTATGTATCCCTTCACTTACTTCTTTTCTGTTGTATTGTGGATTAGGTTACTAAGGGCACAATGCCATAGTCTTGACTCGTGTTTAAATTACATGAGTTTTTTTCTACAGTATCAGCATATGGCTTTAATTCTTCTGAGAAATACCCTGTTTGAAGAGACTAATTGCTGCAGATGGGACTGCAATAATAGATACAATGTCTCTGATTACACAAAAGGACACATTTCTTTTAAAACTTTATAATCTAATCTTCTGTAAAAAAAAAAAAAAAAAAGGCATGCACAGATCTGTTCAGCTCTGGCAATGGTCTGTACTTCTGGAAAAGTCATTGCCCTCTGTGGTGATAAGAACAGGCTACATTGTCAATCACTTTGTCACCTGCTACAACAGGAGTCAATAAATTACTGTCTTTTTGCTGGCATTTGCTGTCCTTTGCATGCCTGAAGTTTATAAATTACCAGCACAAGGTGGGAAAAGTCAAGAGTGTGAGAACCTGCTATTTCTGTCTTTTTCAGTATATTTGTTAATGTCCCACAGATGTGCACTAGTTAAATTAAATACAGCATAGTTCTTGAAATCCAGTCATTAAAAGATAACATACTTTGCATGTGTTTGTTTTCTATTGCACTGTGTGAGGTCATACATGTTGCATGTACTTGTATATTCTATTTCACTTTGCCACCCCTTGTCATGCTACAGTAAAACATGACATTTTGCACCATATCACATTTGGTTGTGTTATTCTGTCCTTTTATAACCTTTACTTCAGTCATAAGAGGGAACAACATTTCTGCTTCTAGCCAATATATTTTTGCCACACTCACCAATATTGCACAACTGCCCCTGATTTTAACCCAAACACTGGCCCACCTAAAATGTTGGTGCTTGTATTTGTATAGAACATTCCTGTCATCAAACTGTGTGAAGGGTTTCAGGTAAAGTCTTTTTACTCTTCAGAAAATGAAAGTTAATACAAATCCAATCAGTCAGTCAACTTCTGTGAGTAAAAACGTGCACCTGGCTTTATGGTTTTGTCACTGATTATTTTTTTCTTTTGTACTGTGTTTTTTTTTTTTTTTTTTTTTATGAAACAACTCAAAATGTCTGTCTACCCTAATCATCAGTAGAGTTCTGTACTACCAGACAGTTCAAGTAAGACTGCATGTTTAGATTCCACAAACAGGAAGGGGAAAGAAAGTTCAACTGTATATCAAGGACTGCAATCAGTCTGTTGTGACTGCCCAGATTTAAATTCATTAAACTGTAGTGTTCTGTCCCTAAAATATTTTTAGTTATGCACAAAGAGCATGTTAACACATAAAGTCAATAGTCTGCTGCCTTTATAACCTAAAACTGCATCAAAACCATTCACAGAATACTAGTAAATGGGTCATCCCACTTAGAAAATGAGTCTAAATACACTTCAAAGTCAAGTATGGTTATAGGCAATCACCATTTGTGCTATTTTCCATTCAATTTTAAAAAGTGATGTTTAATTGCATCAATGATGTTCATTATCACTAAAATGAGATGTCAGCCGGCTACGTAGGGCCTGGCTGGCACATGCCCAATGAGCAAGAGGATGGCTGAGTTGTACCAGCAGGCAATGGAACATGTCTAGAATGTCACACATATGAAACGTACACTCTTGCAGCTCAGCACACATACAATACACAATAAATGCACCATTACTGCAAAGACTATGATGTTGCTAGCCTGTAACTGTATGATGTCCCTGCATGTTTGCTGAGTCACAGATATTGTAAAGCTAGTTTCTGAATCCCATCCCTAGATGCTTTATGAAAATACTAAATGTTGGACATTACACCTCATGACTAACATCAGATGGATGGTGGTTATAATTGTTTTTATTTTTTATTTTTGTCCATCCATATTACCTTTGTGGAATTTAAATTAATGATGTATCACCTTTATCCACAGCTAAGAAGGCTATTGCAAAAATAGTCTCCTGTTCTGGAGGAGAATGCAGTGCCTTCCTAGGCACAGGTGTGAGTACACCGTTCAGTTTACATGCAGCAATAGTATTTTTATCTACTGTTCTTAAACTGATTAACTTCTCATAGCACTGCCTGTATATCTCTAAGGTATATTCTATGTACCATTTCTGTTTTGTTATTAAAGGCCTGTATGTATTTTAAAGAGCATGGCACATTAACCAGTTAGGTATACTCTGATGTCAACAATAAAGTTTAAGCCTTTGCACTCATACCAGAAGTATATTAACTGCTACATGCATGAGGCCAGTGATACAAATATTGACATATTACTATGTTTTAGGACTTTGTAGGTGTACTGGCTGGCATACAGCTGACAGTCATAGTCAATATAGGTAGTACACCCTAGAATACTTTCCTTGCTCATACTATGTAGATGCCACATGGCACCATACTATCTGGTACATCTTAGAGAGTTATGCTTCTCACCTGGGTTTTTCAAATATGTTGATGCTGTAGTTGTATGTATTATCATTGAAATATATGTTCACTTCATATAATATGTCATGTGATGTCTTCCTATTTCACTTCTCTGACTTTGTTGCTATATTTTTTTTAATTTATTATCCTCTGTTTGCTATATTATTTCTATCCTTTTATTTTGCATTTCTGTACAGCAGCTGACATGGTAGTGCCAGTGGTTATGCTCCATTCTATCAGCATCCAGTAAGAACTTCTGGCCAGTAGACTACCATAGTGACAGCTACAGTGTGTTCCCTGGTACATTTGCAGGGGCCAGCTCATATGCCCTTTGTGACAAAGGGGGATACTGCCAGCCCAGCTATCTGGAATTTTGTAAATAATTATATGTCATTGGTGAATATCAAAATGATTTGTGTAAGATGCTTGTGTTACAACTGTGTTAGAACTGTATGCTATGTGTATATCAAACTGCTGGCACATAAGTGTGTGCTGAAAAGGTTTTTGCAAAGTACTTAAAATGTAACCACAGCATGCCCTACTGGAATAAAACATAAATATACATACACTATTGTAACTGTTTAAATGCAACTATTTTAACAATAGAAACTGGAATACAGAATGTTAACTTGAAAAACTTCAGAAAAATAGCTGAAATTAAATTACTTTATGGCTGGGATATAAAAAAGATGTTATCTTTCAGTTCCAATGCAGCAACAGACACAATGTCTGTGCTGAGAGGTTTTCTGTATTGTCTTGGAAGTGTTTTGTTGTTTTATGACTTCCAGGATGTGCAAAGATCTCAGAGAAAGCCATTGTGTATGTGTTTTCACAGGTAGATGCTAAATATTGCTAGCTTTTGGAAGTGGGATTTTACCTGGGATAGAATCAGATGGCAAAAAGTATGTTATTCTGCAAGCTATCCCAGCAGTAATATTTGAGATATTAATTTAAGAACTTTCTAAGAGAGACTGAGCATTCTATATTCTCTTTGACCTGATGACATCAGCTAGAATCTATTCACCAAATCTGCCTTGCTGCTCTAATTAAGTGTACTAGGTTATAGTAATTATATTCGATATAGTCATGAATATAGCAAAGCACAACTTAGATATTTGTTTTTATTTATTTGAGACTGTACTTCAATGTTGTTTTAAATATTTCTTGTGATTTTGAACTTTGACATCACTGTAAATATATAGTGAGTATTTTCTTGCACTTTTATTATTTATTATTAAATATAATTAAATGTTTCATTGTGGCTGATCTGTCTAGATGTATTTAAGCTCTGAAAGTACTTCATTATTAATTTGGTGACACTGTGCAGGCCATTCCTAATAGCCTTGCTCTTGGGCAAACTGCCATTTGTATTGATAGTAACATTGCACAGTAAGATTGGACACCTTCTGTTAAGGGCATTAAAGTAACTGATAAAGAGGTGACTGGTGGCAGTAATAACTACCTTAAAGTCTGAGTAGAAGGGATCATAGCTAGTAAACCTGCGCTAACTTTTCCCAGGTGTGTGTGTGTGTGTGTGTGTGTGTGTGTGTGTGTGTGTGTGTGTAAATCAGATCTCCAAGAGTGTGTGTGTTAGCTACTTGGGCAGGGACACAAAACACTTGTTGGACAGAGAGGGTGCTGGAGCGCTCGGTTTGGCCACTCAGCTGAGATGTCAATTCTATAGCTGTGCCAGTGGGGAGTCTTACTGGGGATCTGGAAAAAGAAGGAGAAACCAGCCCCGGACCGACTGTGGTCTCTGTCTGCTCTTAAAGGAAATTGCACTTGATGCAGACAGCTGCATCTGGAAATACTGTGTGTACCTGTCATCCTCCCAGTGTACATCCCCCACTGGTGCTAGTGGTGAGGACTGAGGCTCCTTGATTACTGGGCCAGTGGTGGGTTATCACACCCTTCTCCTCTACTGCTCCATATGGGACTCTATTTGGCTTGGAGCACTGCTATTCTCACTGCAGCTCTGCTAGGGGTGATTCATTTTTCAGCCATAGGCAGACTGATGCAATGGTGGCTGTAGTGATCTGGAGTATGGAAGCTCACACTGGCCACCTGAAAAGACATCGCTTATATCTAGTAGATCACATCCTTGCCAAACACTGGCAGCACCACCTCAGCCAGGACCTAGTGGTGCCTGATCTCCCAGTGAGAAACACCCATCATATCTCTAGTCATGGTGTTCCTATCCCTTTTGTGTCTCTGTCCTCCCCTATTTCTTAACCAACCCATCCCATCACCATTGTCTTTCCTGCTGTTGTATTTAAATGATTCATTTTATACTCTTGGCTTATGTTCTGATGAAATATTTTGATTGTTTGTGAATGAAAGCACTTAACATAATACATTAATTTTTGAAATCCTTGAGTATTAACATTATTGGCTACAGTATTTTGGTTTGTTCATGTACAAACATTAGTGTAGTCTTTTACAGAGTAGATACCATATTAGCAGAACTTTAACACAAAGGGTTTTCTTGACATCAATATGTTTAGTATGTGGCACATAAAAACAACTGATGCTGCTACTCAAATTAAATCTTGATCAAGCAAGCAAGTTATCCTAAAAGTCACAGCTATCCCTTTGTTGATTATCATTCCCCCTGACCCTGTCACATCCCTTCATCCATGTTTAAAAGGCATTCTAGAAACTCTTGATATGCTGAACTCTAATGCTGCCTCTGTAAATCTATTCCATGTTCTTTCTATCTTCTCTGTAAACTAGATTTTCCTTAATTCTATATTAAATTGGCCTTTTTTCAGCTGCCAGAATCCAATGAAGGGAGGAGCAGAAAGGAAATGGGTACCATTTTGTAGCGAAGTAGTTGAAACTGGTAGTGTATAAACCCTAATAATAAAATATCCAGCTGTTGTTTTCTTTCAAAGGTAGCAACTACTTATTAGGTTATTTATGTTTACAGGTAAAGTCCAAATGGGTAGAATACACTTTATCAATGGAGGCCCACTGAAAGAAACACCAAGTTTGACAGTGACAGCACATTTTTGCAAATACATTGAATACAGTTTTGCATAGAGTAAAAACGTATAAAACAATAAGGAAAAGAAGCAAAACTTAAGTGTTAGTTATAATGTTTCACAGAGAAAATTTAAGTAAACATAATATTAATTTAATAAACAGTCATAAACATATAATATGCACAGTAATTAACCACGGCACTCGATCTCTGGAACCACAGTTCAATAAGAATCACAGGCACAAACCAAAACAGTGGTTTAACGCTTCATAGATTCACAGTTCAATAAAATGAATATAGTATAAAATCCCACTGATGCGGACTTCTGCAAGCAGTCCAAGTTTAATAAATGTTAGCACTTTCACCTTACAGGCTTCATCAGACATCAAGTAAACATATCAAAGTCATCAATTTAAATAACACATAAACCATGCCCATAGGTCATAACACTTGTGACATCACATAAAAAAATCTATGTTAAAAACATCCATATAAAATATAAAAGCAATATATAAACACATATATAATATAATATAAATATATATATATATATATATATATATATATATATATATATATATATATATATATATATAAAAACGGTAAAACACTAACCTCACAAAACTTATGACTAAACATCCCTTATGGTATTATTCCTTTTCCTATTAGCGGATAATCTCCTACCCTTTAAAATGGGTTTAAGTGGTACCTTATCATTGAGCCCAGGAGAAATATCTGCTCTAAGCCTTATAATTCACTTTAACTCACATTCCTCGGTATAATTACCAATGTCACCTCCCCGTGGATTAGACCTAATAAATTGCAAGACTAAGAAAACAAAGGTATGCGTAGAACCATTGGACCTATGGTGTTTAGCTAAAGCACTGGACTCAGATCCAATGCGTGTATGATAGACATGCTCCCTTATGCATTCACGCAACCTTCTATTGGTCTTACCAACATAAAATGCCTTTGCAAGAAACTCACTGGGCAAGATATACTAAATTTTCACTTTGACAATTGGTATTAGTATGAAAAGGATATATCTCCCCCATAGTGGGGTGTACAAAAACACAGCTGGTGTCAATAAAAATACACTGTCCACAGTGACCACAGGGCTCTGTGTTGACACTGACATTATGCAAATTAGTGTTTGCTCTATCAAGGGGATGATGACACAACAACTGTTTCAAATTCTTTTTATTCTTAAACGAGAAACTAGGTTTGGGTCCAACTATCTCCGCTATTCGTTCATCCAAGAGAAGATTATCCCACTGTTTCTTTATGATGTTCCTAATCTCAGCTGTATCAGATGTAAAAAACATCGGCATCCTCAAAACCTGACTCTGCTGTCTTTGTGACATAATATCTACAGTCAAATTATTATCAGAAAAATAAGGACTCGCCCTCGTGGCTCTCAGTATATTAACCTCCATCATAGCTTGATCTATCTCCTTATTATATTGGTGGTGGATAAGCCTATCCCTAATGTTGGTCAATTCCTTATGATAACCCTCCTCACTCGGATTCAATCTTGAGGCTCTCATGCATTGACCCTTAATAACGTTGTCAAACACAAAACGAGGGTGCATACTTTTACGATGTAACAACGTATTCCTATAACAAGTTTTTCTATGTATTGCTGTGTTAAGTAACCCACTACTAAGTCTTTCAATCTGGACATCCAAAAATAAGATGCTGTGTCTAGAATAACTAACCGTGAAGTCCAAAAAAGTGGTTAGCGAATTAATAGATGAGACAAAATCCAACAAGGTGGACTCATCACTCTTCCAAATCAGGAAGAGGTCATCTACAAATCATCTGTAGAAACTAACAGACTGTTTAAATGAGTCCATGGGAAATAACAATTCCTCCTCCCAATCAGCCCGTACTATGTTGGCGTAGCTATTGGCACAAGATGTACACATAGCTACGCCATCATTCTGTATATACGTCTCACCATTAAACATGAAAACATTGTTACATAGAACAACTTCTAAAAATAAGGCCAACAGATCAATGTGTCTGTTATCCATATTGGAATGCCTGGTTAAATATGAATGAGTCTTAGGAACTCCTATGTCATTAGGTATCACAGTAAAAAGACTCTTGAAGTCTAACGTAACCAATATTTAAGGTTCCTCTGCATTGACATCCTTAATATAACTATATAAGTCTAACAAAAACTGCTTAGTGTCCCTCAAAATCTTGACATTAGACTCAACAATGGGTCTCAAATAATACTCTAAATATAATGAGAAAGGCTCTGTTACCCAGCCGCGTCCTGCGACAATAGGTCGCATAGGAGGGTTGGTTAAAGATTTATGAACCTTCGGTAGTCCCTGTATTATTGGTATTAATGGATTGCCAACTCTCAAAAATTTAAACAACTCAATGTCTACATCATGACTTTTCAACAAGTCATTGAGCATATCAAAAACACAAAAAACTTTCATAGATACTTCAGTCATACCAATCTGTGTATAATAGCTATCTTCCTGTAACATAGTCTTCATATTAAGTATATAAGTAGTACTATCCATTAAAACGATAGGGCCACCCTTATCAGCTGGCCTAACAACTATCGAGGTATCATTAATCAAATTATTCAGGGCCTTCCTCTGTAAGAAAGTTAGATTATTACATTTACCACGTGTTCTGATTCCATTGCTCAAGTTATGTATGTCATTTTCTACTAACTTAGAAAAAGTGTCCACTAAAGGGTGCAAAACAGGTACGTAAATACTTGGTGATTTAAACATCCGAAAACCACTAAAATCTGTATTATTACCAAAATCCAACTTCAGTTGGATGTTGCGTGCAAAAAGCTTAACATCCAAAATCGATTCTGTTAAACAACTCGCCACTGTGGGCATAAAAGTTAGTCCCTTATTCAGGACTTCTATTTCAAAATCACTTAAAATCCTACTAGACAAATTAACTATTAACGATTCTCTACTCGTTCCCACATCTTCTTTAGAGTGGGACCTGAGTAGTCTCCCCCGACCCCTTGCGTTTCTGCCTCCCTCTGCTGAAAGATCTCGGTCTCCTGCTCATGTGTGACTGTTCTATTGGGAAAGGAACATGTGTATTATGATTTTGCTGACCCATAGAAACAACCAAACGCAAGTTGTTTAACAGAATCGATTTTGGATGTTAAGCTTTTTGCACGCAACATCCAACTGGAGTTGGATTTTGGTAATGATACCGATTTTAGTGGTTTTCAGATGTTTAAATCACCAAGTATTTATGTACCTGTTTTGCACCCTTTAGTGGACACTTTTTCTACGTTAGTAGAAAATGACATACATAACTTGAACAATGGAATCAGAACACATGGTAAATGTAATAATCTAACTTTCCTACAGAGGAAGGCCCTGAATAATTTGATTAATGATACCTCGATAGTTGTTAGGCCAGCTGATAAGGGTGGCCCTATTGTTTTAATGGATAGTACTACTTATATACTTAATATGAAGACTATGTTACAGGAAGATAGCTATTATACACAGATTGGTATGACTGAAGTATCTATGAAAGTTTTTCGTGTTTTTGATATGCTCAATAACTTGTTGAAAAGTCATGATGTAGACATTGAGTTGTTTAAATATTTGAGAGTTGGCAATCCATTAATACCAATAATACAGGGACTACCGAAGGTTCATAAATCTTTAACCAACCCTCCTATGCGACCTATTGTCGCAGGATGAGGCTGGGTAACAGAGCCTTTCTCATTATATTTAGAGTATTATTTGAGACCCATTGTTGAGTCTAATTTCAAGATTTTGAGGGACACTAAGCAGTTTTTGTTAGACTTATATAGTTATATTAAGGATGTTAATGCAGAGGAACCTTACATATTGGTTACGTTAGATGTCAAGAGTCTTTTTACTGTGATATCTAATGACATAGGAGTTGCTAAGACTTATTCATATTTAACCAGGCATTCCAATATGGATAACAGACACATTGATCTGTTGGCTTTATTTTTAGAAGTTGTTTTATGTAACAATGTTTTCATGTTTAATGGTGAGATGTATATACAGAATGATGGCGTAGCTATGGGCACATGTTGTGCCAATAGCTACGCCAACATAGTAATGGCTGATTGGGAGGAGGAATTGTTATTTCCTATGGACTCATTTAAACAGTCTGTTGGTTTCTACAGACGATTTGTAGATGACCTCTTCCTGATTTGGAAGAGTGATGAGTCCACCTTGTTGGATTTTGTCTCATCTGTTAATTCGCTAACCACTTATTTGGACTTCATGGTTAGTTATTCTAGACACAGCATCTCATTTTTGGATGTCAAGATAGAAAGACTTAGTAGTGGGTTACTTAACACAGCAATACATAGAAAAACTTGTTATAGGAATACGTTGTTACATCGTAAAAGTATGCACCCTCGTTTTGTGTTTGACAACGTTATTAAGGGTCAATGCATGAGAGCCTCAAGATTGAATCCGAGTGAGGAGGGTTATCATAAGGAATTGACCAACATTAGGGATAGGCTTATCCACCGCCAATATAATAAGAAGGAGCTAGAGCAAGCTATGACGGAGGTTAATATACTGAGAGCCACGGGGGCGAGTCCTTATTTTTCTGATAATAATTTGACTGTCGATATTATGTACAAAGACAGCAGAATCAGGTTTTGAGGATGCCGATGTTTTTTACATCTGATACAGCTGAGATTAGGAACATCATAGAGAAACGGTGGGATAATCTTCTCTTGGATGAACGAATAGCGGAGATAGTTGGACCCAAACCTAGTTTCTCATTTAAGAATAAAAAGAATTTGAAGCAGTTGTTGTGTCATCATCCCCTTGATAGAGCTAACACTAATTTGCATAATGTCAGTGTCAACACAGAGCCCTGTGGTCACTGTGGACAGTGTATTTTTATTGACACCAGCTGTGTTTTTGTACACCCCACTACGGGGGAGGTATACACTTTTCATACTAATACCAATTGTCAAAGTGAAAATTTTGTATATCTTGCCCAGTGTGTTTCTTGCAAGGCATTTTATGTTGGTAAGACCAATAGAAGGTTGCATGAACGCATAAGGGAGCATGTCTATCATCCACGCATTGGATCTGAGTCCAGTGCTTTAGCTAAACACCATAGGTCCAATGGTTCTACTCATACCTTTGTTTTCATAGTCTTGCAATTTATTAGGTCTAATCCATGGGGAGGTGACATTGGTAATTATACAGAGGAATGTGAGTTAAAATGGATTATAAGGCTTAGAGCTGATATTTCTCCTGGGCTCAATGATAAGGTACCACTTAAACCCGTTTTAAAGGGTAGGAGATTATTCCCTAATAGGAAAAGGAATAATACCATAAGGGATGTTTAGTCATAAGTTTTGTGAGGTTAGTGTTTTAGCGTTTTTTTATATTTATATATATATATAGATATATATATACATATACATATATTTATATTATATTATATATGTGTTTATATATTGCTTTTATATTTTATATGGGTGTTTTTAACATAAATATTTGTAATTAGTTTAATGATTTTTTATGTGATGTCACAAGTGTTTTGACCTATGGGCATGGTTTATGTGTTATTTAAATTGATGACTTTGATATGTTTACTTGATGTCTGATGAAGCCTGTAAGGTGAAAGCGCTAACATTTATTAAACTTGGACTGCTTGCAGAAGTCTGAGTCAGTGGGATTTTATACTATATTCATTTTATTGAACTGTGAATCTATGAAGCGTTAAATCGCTGTTTTGGTTCGTGCCTGTGATTCTTATTGAACTGTGGTTCCAGAGATCGAGTGCCATGGTTAATTACTGTGGATATTATATGTTTATGACTGTTTATTATTTTATTGCTACCACAGTAATTTTTGCCTTCCGGTGTTGCTTTTTGGTTTCTTTATTTGATAATATTAATTTAGCAGAGTTCTCATACAGAATACTAATTTTGATGAACAACAGATTTTATTTCAAGACAGAGATAAGGGATTTCAACTTAAAAATACAAGTTTTACCACTGCTAGAATTCGAGTTGGTATTTCTATGAACTTATTTTAGTAGCAAATGGATTAGATTGGTACATAATAACTCTTTTATTCTTTTAAAAAATACAAATGGCGGTTTACAAGCTATTTGATTACATAGAGACAGTGGAGGAAAGGGGCTGTCAAATTAATGTATTATCTGGGGCTTTTGTACCATTTTTTCTCTTCACAATAACCTATTACTACCTAACACTGCTGTACGCTGTAATGGTGGGAAATGCTTTTCCATGGGATCAATATGTAGATTTTCATTAAAGGTGACATTCTAGATTCTCACTATAAGAGTAGTTCTTCTATACATATAACAATTATCAACATATTCTTGTTGGGGGGGGCAAACTGTCTCCAGTCCTCACACCACTGCTAATTAATTATCCTCAATATTAGGCTGCATGCTGTCAGAGGTGATTGAAGTACTCATTACTATATGAAATGAATGTTGCAATCACCTGTGGGACTGTACAAATTCTGCTAAAAATAATTTATTTGCTAGGGTATGGGAGGCATGCACCACCATGTCAGAAAGATGCAGGAGGGCACTTACCCTTCTGAAAACTCTAGAATTTTCTTATAGTTTATGACTTGTGAGATGAATCTTTTAATCTTTTAACAGAAGTTGGGATTTAATGCTGAAAAAAATCCTTTTCATTGCTGATGTTCCACCATTGAGGACTTGAGATTATTCAGTCTGAAACTCTTAGGATCAAAGACATACAGGAAGCTGTTGCCCATGCTGTATCTGTCCTTCTTCATCTCCCTTATTCTGTATCTGTGACAACTTATTTAAGTCTTTCCTTGGACTTAATTTGTGATCTCCTGTGATGTCCCACACTCTGAGTCAATAATCAAGGAGGCTGAATCCTCATCACTGACACTGGAGAGGAACATTCACTTGGAATACAAATGGATACACTCAATATTTCTAGATGCAGACCTCTCTGCATCAAGCACAATTTCCCTTAAAAGCACTGAGGGAACACGTTCAGTCCAGAGGCTGATTCCTCTCTATATCTGTCCAAATCCCCATTAAGACTTCCCACACAGCTTAGAGTTGAGTCCTTAGCTGGGGTTCCAAGCTAAGTCCTCCCACACCCTCTCTGTGAAAACAGTGCTTTGTGTCCCTGGTCCAAGCAGCTGACACACACCCTTTCTGAGATTTGACACACACACACGCACACACACACACACACGCACACACACACACACACACACACACACACACACACACACACACACACACACACACACGTGCACACACACACACACACACACACACACACACACACACACACACACACACACACACACACACACACACATATACACACACTTCTGGGAATGGATGGCAGAGATTCACTTGCTGTGCCCCCTTCTGCCCAGACTATAAGGTAGTTGACACTGCCACCAGAAATCCTGCCATCTACTTTAAGACTCTTACAAAGGTACCCAGTTATACTGAGTGAAACCAATATTAATACAAATGGTAATGTTGACTGAACAGCCAGGCTTTCAGGAGTGGCCAGAGTTATCACCAAATAAATATTTGCAAATAATCTCGGAGCTTAAATATTTTCTAAAAAGGACCAGCCATAATGAAAAATTAAATATATTTAATTATAACAAAAAAAGAATAAGAAAATACTAAATATCTATTTACAGTAAACACCAGAATTTCAGACACAGTCGATATTAAAAATATCATCAATGAAAAGTTCACACAGTTATAGAAAAATAGTACTTTTAATCTCACTATATTTTTCTGAACAATCTAAAAGAATTACGGTTCCCTAGTTAAGTTACTTACTACCACAAGGCAAGATGATGTGGGTGAGTGGTCCTTGCTGTCAGATCCAAGACAGAATACACAATGCTGAAAGTAATCCCCTATTAATATCTAAATATTATTTCTGAGTTGATTACGCAATGACATCACATCTGGTCATCTGACTCTGTTTCCCACACTCACAAACACTAGAGGCTGTTAGGATTTTGGCCCCTATGTGTTATCATATACACAGATAGAGCTTTGCTCAGATCTCCTGGAAGTCATAAAGCCATAAAACACATCCCTTCTTCCTACAGGAGCTACCAACTATTCTCTAGCATAGACATTGCATCTCTGGCTCCATTCAAAACTACTGTGGGATAATATCTTTATGGCTTAACCCATAAAGTAATTTAATTTCAAGAATATATTGCAAAGTTAGGTGGATTAAGATTAACCTCTTCACTTCCAGTATATGCTGTTACAATGTATACATTTAAACAGTTACAATAATGCATGTGCATCTCTTTGATTTCCAGCAGGGCACACTGTTTTTATATTTTAACAGAAGTAAACCTCACTGATGCATTTTCAGCACAAGCATCTGTATAAATCAGTTTGATATACAAATGACATATAATTATTTACAATTGTCCAGCTAGCTGTGCTGGCATATATCATACATCCACTACCCTACTTCTCCTGGCATGGCTGGCAGTACCTCCTATCATTACATTTCCTTTCATTTTTATTTTGTCTGTAGAATTTAATGTCCTATATAAAACACTACTGACATTCCTGCAGCCTTTGCATATTCATATACAAGCCATAAATTTTCCACTAAGAGTTGTCAGAATAAAGCAAACAGCCAAGCTTAAGTCTGCAAGGCAAAAACAAAAGTCAATCACAAGGTGCTGTATACTATTTTAATATACAACTATTTTAATATACAGCAACTGTACCCCTGGGATTCAATAAATTCCTTGAAGGCTCCTCGCAAAGCCTACATGGAGTTTAAATGTTTGCGTGGCAGTGTGCAGCAAGCAGTAGTGCATGATGCATATTAAATTATGCGCGGCTCATCTAAGCCAGGTTTCCTGGCTGGCAACAGTGTTGCTGGCCAGGAAACTATGTAAAGAAATGTGGATATCAATTGTGTGTGAAGCAGAGTAGCTACGGTATGTGAATTTGCATGGAATGCAAAAATGATCACAAGGACTTCACAGATAGCTTTCAATGTGCTAGTGCAACACATCTGCACAGAGGCCAGCATAATGAGGGGACAAATAAACAGAAATAGGGACATATTTGACATAGATCTGGCATAGAAATGTATCAGAATGAAACTCTCTCAACTTCTCAGAGCAACTAATCTGTACAAAGCCATAAATAATGGGGGGCAGTGGCCAAAAACTAGGGACAGATTTTTACTATTGATCTTCCAAACTCAGAAAGTTGAAGGAATAATAATCCTTACAGTACCATGTCTGTCATCAGTTTCTGACTTCAATCTACAATGGCATGCTAATGATTTGCCAGAAAACCAATATGTTATAAGGAAAAGATCAGAAATATGAGGTAAAATGTGGACATTCTACAAAAATCAGGACAGTTCAGAGGCATGTCTTCAAATGTATGTAATATTGACTCACATTAGTCCTGAGATCATCCCAGTGATATGGCAGAAAGCCACAAATTTGATAAGGAAAACATCTGGATATCCTGAGAATATCTGGATAGTGGAGAGGTATGAATGTGAAGTATATGGTCCAAATACAGTACAGTGAAACGAAAAAAAACACGGGCACCTTGCTCCAGCTAACGAAGTTAAAACCACTTCACTAAACAGATCAAACAAGCTTAAACAAGCCAATAATTGGAAATTTATATGTTCTGAACGCAATTTTATTATTTAGAAGCGTTTTCGCCATGCACACTGGCGTAGCTTCATCAGAGAACAAACAATTAAAATGAGTTAAGTCAGACATTTATAGGATGACAAAAAGGAAATGATGTTATAACAGTTTTTTAAAAACACCGATTTCTTATGACAATCAAAGTGTCATGCAATAATGTTTAACACTAAAGACAATTTATAACACATGTCTTTTAGTATAAAAATAATCAAGCAGTAATTTCTTAAAAACAATTTTTAAAAAACAATTATTAAGTGCAAAAATGTATATATATAACTCAATTCTTAACACTTATATGAGACATGATAAATGTTTGAAAAATATTTTTTAAAAACAAAAAATACAATTAGTACCCTAACAAGTATAGGAATACTATTAACCATTATTAAGTGTAGTAGTTAATATATAATATATTAAATAATAAAGTTAATATAAATTTAATATAAATTCTAGCAAATTAACGTAAATAACTCCTCATTTTCAGGACTGCTATAATATTGCAATTCTCGTTCAAGCCAGGAGAATGAAAGGCATCAGTTCTAAGTTGCCATTCAAGCTCGCAGATTTCAAGTAATAATGGGGTAGGGCCACCCCTAAAAGATGTTTGTATTTGATCAATAGCCATGAATGAAAAACTGTGACCAGGTTGATCAATAATATGTTTAGCTAAGGCGTTGCTGTCATTCCTATTTTTGATTGCATACAGATGTTCGTACATGCGATCACGAAGTCTGCGATCAGTCTTTCCAATATAAAAAGAAGGACAGCAATCGCACAAAGCAACATAAACTATAGATTTACTTTCACAGTTTAATGGGGCTCTAATGACAAATTTCCTATCATGAATGTTAAATGTCTGGCCCTATCTGACCTTGTAACATCTGTTACAAAAGCCACATGGGTACATACCCAGCTTCTTATTGAAAAATTTGTTTGAAAAATCCCTTTGCAAAAGTTCTTTTAAATTGGTGTTTCTTTTAAAAACAAACCTGGGGAATAAACCAAAATTTTCTGTTAAAACAGGGTCACCCAAGATGAAATCCCAATTTTTCCGTACAATTGAAGTAATGGCCCTTGAGTCAAAACTAAATGTAGTGATGTAGCTCAGGGATGGGTCAAAAAATGGTGTTACATTGGAGCCCTCATGTTCATTAATGCTAATGTGATCAAAATCTTGTAATGTTACAATAGTAGATTGATTTTCTACAGTGACATTATTCTTCGACAAAATGGCTCTGAAAAAGCCACTGAGTCTCTTGGTGTTTACTTCACTGACCAACTCATCATGGAGTTGGGTTGGGTAACCTCTATTGAAAAACATGTCTGATAATAAATCACATTCTCTATGAAAATCCTCCAAGGCACTGCACATCTTTGCCACTCTCACCAATTGTCCTTTGACAATAGCTCTCTTCTGTCTAAAAGGATGATGACTAGAGAAGTGCAGAAAAGAATTACAGTATGTTGATTTTCTGTAAATATTTGAAACGAAAGCCTGAGACTGGGAGTCCTTCAAGAGTTTTACATCTAAATAATCAATTTCAAATGTAGAGAATTTATAAGTAAATTTTAGGAAGTCCGTAGTGTTGTTAATAGTGTTTACAAAGTCATTTGCTGCTATACTATCACCCCTGAATAACAGAAATATGTCATCCAAATATCTGGTGTAAAAATGGACTGGTTTCATGAGGGATGATGAAGAAAAAACAAAATGTTTTTCCCAATACCCCGGGCCAGACATTTAACATTCGTGATAGGAAATTTGTCATTAGAGCCCCATTAAACTGTGAAAGTAAATCTATAGTTTATGTTGCTTTGTGCGATTGCTGTCCTTCTTTTTATATTGGAAAGACTGATCGCAGACTTCGTGATCGCATGTACGAACATCTGTATGCAATCAAAAATAGGAATGACAGCAACGCCTTAGCTAAACATATTATTGATCAACCTGGCCACAGTTTTTCATTCATGGCTATTGATCAAATACAAACATCTTTTAGGGGTGGCCCTACTCCATTATTACTTGAAATCTGCGAGCTTGAATGGCAACTTAGAACTGATGCTTTTCATTCTCCTGGCTTGAACGAGAATTGCAACATTATAGCAGTCCTGAAAATGAGGAGTTATTTACGTTAACTTGCTAGAATTTATATTAAATTTATATTAACTTTATTATTTAATATTATATATTAACTATTACACTTAATAATGGTTAATAATATTCCTATACTTGTTAGGGTACTAATTGTATTTCTTGTTTTTAAAAAATATTCTCCTAACATTTATCATGTCTTATATATGTGTTAAGAATTGAGATATATATATATATTTTTTTGCACTTTATAATTGTTTTTTAAAAATTGTTTTTAAGAAATTACTGCTTGATTATTTTTATACTAAAAGACATGTGTTATAAATTGTCTTTAGTGTTAAACATTATTGCATGACACTTTGATTGTCATAAGAAATCGGTGTTTTTAAAAAACTGTTATGACATCATTTCCTTTTTGTCATCCTATAAATGTCTGACTTAACTCATTTTAATTGTTTGTTCTCTGATGAAGCTACGCCAGTGTGCATGGCGAAAATGCTTCTAAATAATAAAATTGCGTTCAGAACATATAAATTTCCAATTATTGGCTTGTTTAAGCTTGTTTGATCTGTTTAGTGAAGTGGTTTTAACTTCGTTGGCTGGAGCAAGGTGCCCGTGGTTTTTTTCGTTTCACTTGGTTTTTTGTTTTTTTCGTTTTACAAATACAGTACAGGACAGTGTGCCTACAGTTCAGAGTATTGTGATATCCAATTCCTGGCATTCTGTACTGATGCTGTGTAAATAATCTGTAATGGGACATGGACTGACATGTAAAATGAACACTCAGAGGGAGTGTTTGTATTGAATAGGGACACACACATGAATTTTAGGAATGAACACAGGGAAAGAGGGCAGGTGAAATTACCTAATGTACAGCAGAGGAGAGCATATCAAGGGAAGATGGTTGTATTAGCAACAGCAAGCACATATCTACATGGTACAGTAGAGACTGTACACTGAAAATATGTTTTATGTGACTGTCTCACAAGGTGGCATAACAATGGGGAGGATGTCTGTTTGAGATAAGCATCCTTACATGAATAATGCAGAGGACATCTATCAGGGATCTCACATACAACTGTGGAAGGGTGTATATTGCAAAGCTGTGCAAACTGATTTGCCTGAATATGAGTGCATTCTCAGCAGAGGTCTCCAGCAAGGGGGGCACAGGTAAAGGCTCAGTCACACACATACACACTCACACACACACACACACACACACACACACACACACACACACACACACACACACACACACACACACACACACTCTCTTGAATAACTATTATGATTCTTCCACACTCTATGAGGGCATCCACGCACACTGTCCTGACACTGTAACATCTGGTGGAGGTGTTAGAAGGGCATCGCTATACCTGTATACGACAGTATGGGCAATAGAGGCTAGTTGCCTTGTGTGCATGGCATTTATATATGGTACAATCCACACTGTAATGAATGATATACATGCCATTAATGATGTCAAACACCTTTGTATGTAGTGTGTGTGCATGACCAGAACAGGTAGTACACATGCCTCTGGTGTAACAACTTGATTTGTGTTCCACACCATCAGACAGTCATGTATATTCCACAGAAAGAATATATAGGTATGGCCAATAAGCTGTGTGACAGCTGACTGTGACAAAGGTGGTATACTTCCATTATACATGACTGGAAGATGTGGTGGGAGGTACGTGAAGAAGGATGCATTGTACACAGTTGTTGGTGTGATGAAGACTTGGAACCATGAAGGTAGTATGGCCTCTGATGTGGATGTCCTTCACATACCCTCTTGTACTTGTGTTACATTCAAGGAAGTAGTCAGCACTGTGACCACATGCTGGTGGATGTACCACTTAAAATCTACCTCAGCACATGGGTCACATACCTATTGGTAGGATTATTTTGTGTAAAGACCACATTATACTTGGGTGGTGTGCTTGTTTCCTGAATTAACAAATCCTCTCATGTGTTTTGTAAATGCAGGTGTTGTCATGCTTGTGGCAGCATTGTTTGTTATGTGTTACTGTCTGTATTATATTAATATCACAGTTGGAGGCAATAGTCCTTCAAGCAGCTGTGCGGACACAACAGGTATATGTCATCTGTAATGTCTATCACTCAGCTAATGGACAGGAAAGGGCCTAGCAGACAGCCCTGATGCATGGACCTGATTACTGGAAGTGAGCTATAGGTCACATCACCCATTTCAACATAGTTAGATGCTATGTATGTGACATACTGGTCTACGCACTTGGTGATATAGCTGTTTATGGCCACATATGACAGTACTGAATAAATACCTCAGTATGGATTTGTGTAAAATGCCTTCAGCAGTCAAGTTTCACAAGATGATACTGTTGTAATCAGGCATGCCCTCTATGACCTCTTTGAGGACATCTATCAGATGTTAACAGACAGGATGTAGCATTAACATCTCACACAGGTTTGTTGCACATAGCCAGAATATGACTAGGGTACATGTAGAAGAGATCCACGTTCACATGTTGGTCCACCTTACAGTTGAGGAGTGTCAGGATGTGTCTATACATGCATGCATCAGGTGCTGTCCCCTCTACTCAGATGGATGCATGTTGATGTACACCTTTGTATGGGAATATAGCCCACATGAAGGATGTGTTGTAGTGTGTGTTCAACCATATAAGGAAGGAGTATGTTCTTGGTCACTCCATAGGTGATCTATGATGTTGTCCCAGGCCATTGCTTCCATCTGATAGGTCTGGATGAAGGTCAGAAATTGCATACTGCCTATCGTGATCTGGTCTAGGGTTTTGACACAATTCCCCATGGATGTATCATTGATAAGCCCTCCCTGCTGAGGATTAACCCTTACAACAGTAGATGGATAAGCAATTGGCTCACTGATAAAAAAACACATGATGTGAAAGTTGGTGAATCAACCTGTACCAGTAGACCTGTCATCACTGGCAAACCCCAGGGATCTGTGCTTGGCTCTTCACTGTTTGGACTCTATTTCTCAACAGTTCAGGCTAAAGTGTATGGCTTTTGCCTTGCTAAGTTTGCTAATTCTTGCATACTGGGTGCAATCATTGAATCCGCCAATGATTTTAATATAGTACAAGGGGAGCTAACACAGACAAATGAATGGGGACAAAGGCACACAATCTTCATTTAAATGTAGAAATGTGTTTTTTTTATGTTCAAACTTGAACTGACACAAACTATAACAAAGTCGACAAAAATAACAGGTACAGAAGGAAGTAGTCCAAGGCAGCAAAATAATCCACAAACAAAGGTATTTATTAAGCGCTTTTCATTCCACCAGGTATTAGAACTTCGTCAGATAAAGTATTCACACATATAACTCCACATAAATACTTTACAAACATGTCATGTGACTTACTCCACCAATAATAATTTCCCCACAAACATATTAACTTTATGGATTCCTAAAAGCTGTGATGTACATCGCTCACAAACTATTGTTCACAAAAAAAGTGCTCACAAAAAATTTTTTTTTGCTCACAAAAATTTGACTGTTTCAGCTTAACTAATACATTAAAAAATATATATATAAAAACACTTTTTAACTAAGAATTCAAAATATTAATTGAAAACTATCTAGTTAAACTTTTCAGTTTAAGAATACACAAAATCAAAGACATTTCATTTAAACCTGGGTATACTCCTGCATTCAATCTTAATTGCTATATTAACTCTAGCCTCTCTAATAACAGTGACATAGAGCCACCCCTTTCATCCTGTGTAGTTTGATCAATTGCTTTAAATTTAAAAGTATGGGTTGGATCTCTACTGTGTGTTTGGCCAATGCAGTCTCCATTTTGCTTTTCCTTATGCTGTATAGGTGTTTGTACATCTTTTCTTTTAACTTGCGATCTGACTTTCCTATATAAAACAGGGGCATGATTGACATAAAGCTATATATACTATAGATCTAGAATTGCATGCAAATCTCCTGTTAATAGTGTAATTCTTGTTTCCAAGTTTAAATGTCTTACCTATCTCCATAGTGCTACAATAATTATACATACCACAAATGTACATGCCAGTGTTTTTCACCATCTGAATTTTATTATTTGTATTGCTATTTTCCAAAAGGCATTTTAAGTTCTTCCCTCTTTTGAATATAACTTGAGGCATTTTGGTAAATTTGTTATTAATTGAAGTCTGTCCTGTGAATAAATTCCAGTTTTTAAGTCTTATTTTCTTGAATTCCACAGCATCTAGGTTGTATGTGGTAATAAACCTGTGTTTAAACTTTAGGTCATCCTGTACTGACTGGTTTATGTCCCCTCCATCATATGCAAAGTTGGTGTCAAAGAAATTGTTGGTTAAGGATAGGTGCATATATTCCCATACTTCTTTTACACTGTACTTCTTCAATAATTTTGATTAATAAATTATTTGGATAACCCCTTCTTAAGAACATCTTATATAAATTTTGATGTTCTTCTATAAAATCATTCCCCGGGATTCATGAAGCTCGGTGCAAGTCCGGCGTTAGGCTTGCGCTGACCGTGCGGCGTGAAGATGGCGCAGTAGCACCAAATGCATATTAATGAAGGTGTGCTGCAGCCACAGCCACGTGCATAGGAAAGGAGCACGAGTGCATAGGGCATGTCGAAGTTCCGCACGGAGGCGTGGAAATGTCAGCTGTCGACGTGCAACCTAAAATGCTTGCATATAACAATTTGCAAGCAATAGTAATCACATCTGTCAGTGTCCGTGGATACTGAAACGTATGCAACGTATGCAAGACAGTTCCTGTGAACACAAAATGAAGAAGCAAACATAAATGCATGGTAGGGAATAACGGGTCCCTATCCCGCGAACAAATGACATTGAAAACTGTGTGCCCATAGTCCAACGCAGTGTAGATAATTATACCAAGTGGAAGTGACATGCATCATATGTTAGCGTGCCGCCAATAGGTACGTCCAGCCCAATGGTCAGGGTCACCAGCTGACCCATATTGTCAGGGAGGGTACACAGCTGGGCAGATGTGTCCATAACAAAAAACATGATAAATGTACATATCTAGCAACCGTATGACTGAATTATATCCTACAACGCATGTAACAGTCACATACAATAGGTATGTCCGTATTTCACATACCAAATGTGACAGGAAATAGAATAAGCATGTAAACAAAACAGAAGGAGCATATAAACTGCTACAACAATAAGGCAACATGTAGGCTGAAAGGAGCAGTATTATCCATACTGTTGACTGTGGGTACATGTTGTCCAGTACATTCGGATATGTGTCCAGAATATATCCCATCCTGGACATAGGAAAATCACCAATGATTAGAACAGTCGGCCAAAATCCGCACATCAGCGGTCCAAGCCGAACTTGTCAGGATGTGTCACAGTTGAATGGGTATTACCCGGGTATACCAACCATGTCATGAAAGTTAAGTATGGGCATGTACCTATGTGCATGAGGTATAGCATGTGTAAAGTCAAACATGGCAGGGTAGTCCACACAACCATACAGGTACCTGACATATGTAGGGTATGCAATGTGTTACCTTGACCGTGTCATGGGCCATCAACCAAAGCAGTGATGGGTGGAGTGTCAGAAATATGTGTGTGGGGGGTTGGGTAATAGTATAATGCTCCAAGGCGACATTGTGTCGTATGCAGAACAGGTGAACCGGAGGTGTATGAGGGAGCAGCGGGTGAAGCAGAAAGAAACACAAAAACATGTATACACATCTGCAATACAACCAGACAGACCTTACTGTAGAACACAATCCCACAAACATATGAATATTAAAATGTGCGATACAAATGTATAGACATGTCACCGGCACATACCCACAGATTGGTCCTGATGGAGCTGGCCATATCAAATGCAACACACCTGGATGCATAATGGACTACCCAGCATCCCCTCCACAGCACACAACCTGCTCCCATACCTGAACGTCCACCAAATCCAACCATACTTGGCCTACTGGTTTGGTGCAGCCACATCTACACATAGTGACCACTACACATATGTAGTAGGTAGGCAGTTTCAGGATTGCAAACTATGTATCCCTTGCATGTAAAACCCCCAGCACATTTTTGTAATGCCAGAAGAATGGTCGGTATTTGTCTTGTTTTGGTCTTGTCCAATTTTTGGGATATCCCTTATGGGATAAGTAACCTGTGTAAACATTAGAATGGGTATGAAGACACAAAGTCCAGTCCTGTAGATATCTGGACACAAGTTGGAATGTGCAGTAGTGGTGCACGAGACTGTCCAGCCCTAGATGGTCATGCAGAACCTACTACCTAGGATCAAACACCTGCCCGTGACGCACGTGTCCCGACACGAATAAGCGAGAGAATATATTGCACACATTCGCATAGTGGCACATGGTATAAGGGTGATGAAGGCACTGACATAAACAGGATACCCCCTGATCCACTGTGTGAGGGACAATTAATGTGTGTGTAGGTGTGACCTGACCAACAATGATACAATGCCAAATGTCTTGTGATTGTAGGAAATAACTATGTACCATACTACATGTAACAGTTACCTAAAGCTGTCACATCAAGATAGAATAAACGTAATTCATAGAAGAAACAGGCAAACAACAAATGTGCCAAAGGTATAAGGCTCACAGCTAGGAAACAAATGAATGTTCTAAACCTGCACTGACCGTGGCTATGTGTTGGCCCAAACAATCTGGTGTCCACAGTAGGGTTACCATCTGTCCCGCTTTGCAAGGGACAGTCCCTCTTTGGACAGTTTTGTCCTTACAAAATACATTAGAAATTGCAAATGTCCTGGGATTGTAGGACATAATTATGTCCCATATGTTATGTAATAGTGGCAGAAAATAATTATTTCAGTAGGTCCTAAATGTTACAAGAAACAGAATAAGCAACTAAACCGCTACAACAATAGGCTTTTATTTAGGCAAATAAGTAAAGTTCTATCCTCTGTACTGACTGTGGGCATGTGTCGGCTTGTAAACTCTGATGTGTGTTCCGAAAATGTCCCATCTTGGCCATTTGAAAAGGTGGCAACCCTAGTCCCCAGAATACATCCCAACCTGTACATATGACAATGTCAACGCTACCAATGGTCAGAGCATTCGCACAATAACTGGCCAGCCTCTTAACCACTCACAAAGCCAGTGACCTTTGGGGGAAAGGTGTTGAATGAGAATGACTACTTACAACAATGAAGAGTAATAGACGCATTTAACTGCAGAAAATTATTAGTATTATGAATCTGTCAACACGTTCCAAGTTAATAGTACTCATATGGTAGAAGTGTCCGTGATTGTCACTGAATTGTCATAGCCTTGTCCCTGTCACTGTAGAAATGAGTCCCTGAGTATCACAGAGATCCATGCACATAAGTACACCAACCAACTGTCACATCTGTTGACAGGACTATTGCATACCTGTAGTGAATTTATAACAGATGTCTAGAATAATATTCATTGTATCTATAAATGAATGAAATAGTCAAATGGGAAGAAAAACACGTGGAAACCACCCCACCCCCCCCACCAACCTGCAATATGTAGTGGAACCACTCCCCACCATAAATTATGTCGCGCAGACCCAATAATGTGGTCAGCAGTGCCCAAACACCTGCATCTGTAAACAAAGATAAAATGTTAAAATCTGGACTAACTCTGTCCATGTACAACATCGGATCTTTGAACAGCACCAGGGCAGCTCTAGTCACCAGTCAGCCAAGCCTAAAATCGGACCAGCTCATGATCACCCTGACAATCACACATGCGTATGTGCGAGGACTATAAGCGTAGGAGTTCTGAATATCCTTGGAGTGAGTAGACATGCAGCACGGGTCCAGAGCAGTAGGAAACAGGGAATGTCCTAATTGTAGTACTGCGGTTTTCCCAGCAGGAGAATGGATGCCTGCTGTGTAAGGGAGGCGGTGAGGCATATGTCAGAGTAGCTATGAACCATGGGTATACATATAAATGAGCCAGAAAAACAAGAGTGTAGTGGTTACAGCATCCGCCCAACGTAAAGGCATTCCCGGTTCAAGTACAACTATAGCACATATTAATTGTGCAATGAATGCCTCTGTGCTGTAAAGCCAACATTTATACATGTAAAGGTGACCACGTTCGCATGGGTCCGTTAATCAGATTCCATCAAAGTGGTACTTTCATAAGGAATAAGGCACATGTAATCCCAAAGACGTGCCTATAAACATATGTAACTCAGAATAAGTAGATGCAAGTGCACCTGCATGGATGGACACAGCTATTAGCATTGCAAATGTATGTTGTCTTGTACAGCTGTAACTTTTATATACATAGATAGATAGATAGATGTGTGTATAGATAAATATCCACAGACATAACAGAAATATGCAATTATATATCTAAATATTGATCTATATATATATATATATATATATATATATATATATATATATATATATATATATATATATATATATATATATATATATATATATATATATATATATATATATATATATATATATATATATATATATATATATATATATATATATATATATATATATATATATATATATATATATATATATATATATATATATATATATATATATATATATATTTATAGATATGTAAGGAATGCCGAAAGACAAAAGCTAACATAAGGGTTGTGAAGGGAATCCAGAGCAAGTAAGGAATTATAAAGTGCTCGCAGCGTATGTCACATAAAAAAGTATGAATAGGGCACCCCTCTTCACACCAGAGGCAGGGTAATACCAGTGGCCATAACATAGTTGAAGTGCTACGTCAACATTGTAAACAGACGGAATGTAGTACATGTTGCAACAACCTACACTTGTAACCCGCAAATCGTTCGTAATCCATAACACCAGGAAAAGCACGTATGTGCAAATTTGAATGGATGGTGTGCCTGTGAATACACGAGATGGTACAAAATGTGTGTAGGGTCCCAACGCTCATGAGAGGGCAATGTGTAAAGGTGTGTCATGGCTGCGATATCAGGTGTATAATGGCTGTTATGCGTGGAAACTCAACACGGGTGTGCAGGAGAAACTATGGATATGCGATTATGGACATAGGAGTGCTAGGGTATGTTGCACCGGGTGCAATGGAGCAGCCCTTGGAGGTCAGCTGGTACGTAGGAGTGATTCCGAGATAGAGCGTCATTTGCGTGGAGACATGCGTGAATGGGCATATCGTTGTCGGACGTTGTGCGTCAGGGCTGGCAGCCCGTCATGTAAAACCTATACGCCACCCATGAGCGGAACGGAGTTCTGCTGTGACAACCCCAAACCAGGAAAAGCAGAAAGACACAACTACATGAAGACAACAATATGTTGACATTCAGTCACAGTAACACAAACACACATCCTATCAACAGTAATAATATGAATGTGCACAGAAACAATCACAGTAGCAGGAATAATAGGCTGCACATAAGAGTATTAGGTCGAATGGCACTGTATCACATCCCAGTTAGCAGCGGCACCCCAGACATGAAAAACGTGCGACATCTGTCTGCTGTATAACGTGCAATATACTGAGCACAAGTTCACCGGAGTGAAGTGTCGGTATCATAATGACTAAGGCAATAGTATGCTGTTGATGGAGAGATAAAACCCAATACGCATGTGGAAGTGTCCATGTCCGGGAAATGTATAGGTTAACGGACACACAGATGTATATATAGATAAAAACGTATATATACATATACAGACAAGCCAAATGCAGAGCAGCACGGCAGTTGAGACGGGTCTCCACGTAAAAGATATGTAAAAAACTGTACCAGTCACCATAAACGTGGTACCCTTGATGGCAATAGAACGTAAAAAGAGAATTCTCTCAGTAAAATACTCCAAGTCTCTGTAATCCAAGTAATAAAGTACGAAGCAACTGTTAATAATTCAAGAACACTTTATTACTAACAACGAGTGAGCGCCAAAAGGCTTCTTCAGACTCTTCATGCATTACAAAAATCTTTTCTGCTTTAAAAAGCCCACCAACCACTGTCATTGGATACAACATCCCGATCAAATACGGGACTTAAAGTGATATGCACTTCATATTCCACTTTAACAAATAATGGTATGCAAAGTCTTTCTTTAAAAGGTACATATCCAAGTACAATCTGGTTAAATCAGTAACATATCAAAAAATGCAAGTAGTCTAAGTATTCCAGTAGGGACGAACATATAGAGAACGTTCATCCTGCGCTTACAATATGTTTAGCGACCCTCACACTTTTTTAAAAGAACTATAAAAATACAATTTCTTATAATACTTCATAATAAAAACATATTTTCAAAAATAAGTGAATTATCTATGTACATTTAAAAGCACTACATTATAAGTTACTCATGCCCTGTAGGTATGATGCTAATCTGTAATTTAATGATGCACATAGTCATGTTTAACTCGCACACATCATAAGGACAGTGCAACTACCTGAACTAACCTCTGAGCATACATAATCAAATCTATCTAAAAGACATTAAATAGTGTATATAACATTTATCAATGTATAGCTAGAAATTGTCATATGCCTACGCATACTATACCTTCTAAACTAATATGTAGATATAATAGTTACTAAAATAGTAAATAATATGCTAGTATATGTTAAATGCAATGAAAGGCATATGCATATAAACACCCTATATGTCCATGAATCGTATTAGGAAGCAGGCTGGAGGTATAAAACTCTTAAGTAGTCAGGTCTAAAATCATTAAAAAATACATATATATATAAGAACGTTTTATCAAATAAAAAATTACTAAGCAAAGTCTAAATGAATACCCATGGTTAAGAACGAAGCATTTGATCAGATTAAATGGGTACAAATATTGCACAAACTAAATATATACCCAGGGTTAAAAAATTCCAATATTCTTGATGGAGATATCTTTCCATTACAACTCTCAATATGACAAGGTAGTTCATTCATATTTATATTCATTGTTTCTTCCTACACAACCTCCTACTCTTTAGGAAGGGCTTAATTTGTACCTTGTCATTGAGACCAGGGGGTGTGTCCGATCTCCATCTAATAATCCACCTAGTCTCATTCTCCAAGGTTCTATTTATCAAGTCTCCTCCTCTAATACCTTGTGTAAGTTGTTGAATAACACAAAATTCAAAAGTGTGTTGTACACCTACCTTCTTGATATGCCTTGATAAAGCATTAACATCTGAACCTATCCTGATCTGATAATTATGTTCTCTAATGCGCTCTTTGAGAGTGCGATTGGTCTTCCCTACGTAATATGTGGTGCATAAATTGCACATCACAACGTAGATCACATTCTTACTCTCACAATTAGTATTGGTCTTAAAATAAAACACACGTCCTGTTGTAGGGTGTGTAAACGTAGTTGTTTTATTAATATAAGAGCATTGATTACACTTACCACATGGTGTTGTGTTAATATTCTCATCATTGATCCTAAGTCTGTCATATCTCGGCCTACATAATATACTTTTCAGATTCGGGTGGTTTTTGAATGTAACATGTGGTGCGGTCCTACCACATCCCTCACCCCACTGTCAGATGTTAAGATTTCCCAATGCTTATTCATAGCTCTTTTCACTTCTAAATTTGTTTTACTGTAGGTTAAGATGGCCCTTACTTCAGTTTGTAAAGGTCTCTCATTATTTGTTTGTTCAACTTGCTCCATAAAGTAGGGTCTTGCACTACTGGTCCTCAGTGAATCTACAACCTCAATAGTCTCTTTGATCTCTTCTTCACCATATCCCCTCTCTAAAAACATGCCCTTCATCTCATGTCTCTCATTTTCATAGTTAACTTGATTTGGGTTGAGTCTAGATACTCTCATAAATTGTCCCTTTAGGACATTGTTGAAAACATGTCGGGGGTGCATGCTTCGTCTATGAAGCAAGTTGTTTCTATGGCACCCCTTCCTGTGTATGGATGTGTTCAACATGCCATTGGACATTCTGCATATCTCAACATCCAAGAAAGAAATGTTAACACTAGAGAAGTTCAAAGTGAATTTTAAAAACTCCGTAGTCATATCAAGATACATTACAAAGCTCCTGAGGGACTCTTCATCACCCAACCACAGAAAGAAAAGATCATCCACAAAACGGCAATACATGCCTACATATTCCTTGAATTGGGGGTTATCATATAGATAAACGTCCTCCCACCTAGCCATAACTAGGTTGGCGTAGCTATTGGCACATGAAGTGCCCATAGCTACGCCATCCTTCTGTGAGTATATCTCCTCTTTAAATACAAAAACATTGTTTGTTAAAATTGTTTCCAGTAATAAAGTAATTAGGTCTATTTTCTTATCAGAAAATTGTGAGTGTGTCTTTAAATAATCTGTGATATATTTTATACCTGTGTCATTGGGAATTGTTGTAAAAAGACTCACCACATCTAAGGTTACTAAAAGAAAGTGCTGATCATGTGTTAAGTGTTTAGTATGAGAATAAAGATCTATTAAAAATTGCTTATTATCTCTTAATATTCTACTATTCTCATTGACCAAAGGTCTAAATACATCCTCTAGATAAATAGAGAGGGGTTCGGTGACCCACCCCTGACCCGCTACAATGGGTCTCATCGGTGGGTCAATACTGTTTTTATGGACCTTTGGTAGTCCCTGTATGACCGGTATGGTCGGATCCTTAACTTTAAAATAATCATATAATTTTTGAGTTATATGAAACGACATAACAAGGTCATCCAAAGTATTATAAACACTGAACACCTTATCTATCAAAATGTCATGATCTATTTTTATATAGAACTGTATATCACTTAACATTGATTTCATTTTCTCATCATAGTAAAAGGTGTCCATAATGACCACAGGTCCACCCTTATCTGCTGGTCGGATAATGATCGATCTATCACTACTCAAGGCTTTCAAGGCTTGCCTCTGCTTATAATTTAAATTCTGTCCATGCCTATTTGGCCTCCTATCCTGAAAATTCCTATAAATATCATTTTCTAAAACATTACCGAACACTTCAACAGCAGGGTGAAGTGATGGTACATATACACTATTTACACGGAACCTATTAGTGCTCATCTGATTACCACAACTCCCAAAATCCAATCTTAGCTGTATGTTCCTAACGAACAGTTTGGTGTCTATAATGGTATCCACCAAATCACTGTCCTTAGTGGGAATAAACCCAAGACCTTTATTTAACACCTGTTTCTCAAATACACTCAGTGTCCTAGATGATAAATTAATGACTAGTGATTTATTTTCCCCCACATTTTCTTTAACGTGGGACCATGTTGTTCTTCTGCAGATCCTTTCCTCTTCTGCCTCCCTCTGCTTGTCGCACGTTTCTTCTCCAAAAAATGATTCTGGGCTATGGGAAGGGGTGCTGGTAACCCAACATTCGTTTTAGGTCTGACTACCGCTGCTCCTGTTAGTGAGTTACTATCATTTATATCATGTATAGGTCCCACCATACCTGTACCTAAAATAGGATTTACTCGTTCACTCACAATGGGTGAATGGGCTAGGCCTTCTCCTGACCTACCATTATTCACATGCTCTATGTCCTGTACTGTAGTCCCTGCATTTAAATCAGTACTGCCAACGAATTCCACACCATCAATATTTTCCCTTATTGATGTTGCAACAGTGGCTTGTGTTTCGTTGTTTGTGGCTAACATTACATTATTCATTGTGTGTGTAACAGTTTTCAATTCCTGACGACCAGTATTTCTTGATGACCTGGAATTGAGACCTGGCGGTTCATCCATACCAGTATTCCCCTGTGGATAAACACTCCTGTCTCTAGGCCAAGTGAAAACGTGGTTATTTTTAAAATCACGTGTATCTCTTGTAATTTTAACCTTTTCTGATCAAGCATTCTCTTCTCTATAAGCAACACATCCTCTAACACTCTTTCAAGTCTCACAACATATACATTATTAACATACTTCAATTTAAAGTCATTAAACATTTTGTTCACCGACAGTCTTAATTTGTTCTCTTCAGGTAGATGAAAGTCAATTAATAGCTTGATATAGTTGAAGCTAAGCTCCAAGTTAAGCTGTTGCCAACGATATAGTAAGTCTGGGTATAAATTACCGGATGTTGGCATCTTCAAGATGCGGAGCCCACGCAGTATTATACGCTTCAACAAACATGCTTCAAAGTACTGTCTTTGAACTTGAAGCCTTTTTAACTTAACTAAAGCTGTTTCTAATTCCTGTAAGTCTCTGGTAGCACTTAAGTTACTTACATCGTTAAGAGTGTCCATATTCCCGTCTACTATCGGTTCAAAATCCAGAAGCGAGTTTACCTCGCAGGTTACACAAACCTGGAAGCGTTCCGCAAATCTGTTGGTTCGTTCCGGTCCAAGCAGAACGTACGGTAATTCAATACTAGGTTGATCCTCGTTCGCCATCCTCCACAAACGCTGCACTGTCAAGTAAAAATAAATAATACAGACAAGCCAAATGCAGAGCAGCACGGCAGTTGAGACGGGTCCCCACGTAAAAGATAAGTAAAAAACTGCGCCAGTCACCATAAACGTGGTACCCTTGATAGCAATAGAACGTAAAAAGAGAATTCTCTCAGCAAAATATTCCAAGTCTCTGTAATCCAACTGATAAAATACGAAGCAACTGTTAATAATTCAAGAACAATTTATTACTAACAACGAGTGAGCGCTTTCGCCAAAAGGCTTCTTCAGACTCTTCATGCATTACAAAAATCTTTTCTGCTTTAAAAAGCCCACCAACCACTGTCATTGGATACAGCATCCCGATCAAATACGGGACTTAAAGTGATATGCACTACATATTCCACTTTAACAAATAATGGTATACAAAGTCTTTCTTTAAAAGGTACATATCCAAGTACAATCTGGTTAAATCAGTAACATATCAAAAAATGCAAGTAGTCTAAGTATTCCAGTAGGGACGAACATATAGAGAACGTTCATCAGATTTGCGGAACGCTTCCAGGTTTGTGTAACCGGCGAGGTAAACTCGCTTCTGGATTTTGAACCGATAGTAGACGGGAATATGGACACTCTTAACGATGTAAGTAACTTAAGTGCTACCAGAGACATACAGGAATTAGAAACAGCTTTAGTTAAGTTAAAAAGGCTTCAAGTTCAAAGACAGTACTTTGAAGCATGTTTGTTGAAGCGTATAATACCGCGTGGGCTCCACATCTTGAAGATGCCAACATCCGGTAATTTATACCCAGACTTACTATATCGTTGGCAACAGCTTAACTTGGAGCTTAGCTTCAACTATATGAAGCTATTAATTGACTTTCATCTACCTGAAGAGAACAAATTAAGACTGTCGGTGAACAAAATGTTTAATGACTTTAAATTGAAGTATGTTAATAATGTATATGTTGTGAGACTTGAAAGAGTGTTAGAGGATGTGTTGCTTATAGAGAAGAGAATGCTTGATCAGAAAAAGGTTAAAATTACAAGAGATACACGTGATTTTAAAAATAACCACGTTTTCACTTGGCCTAGAGACAGGAGTGTTTATCCACAGGGGAATACTGGTATGGATGAACCGCCAGGTCTCAATTCCAGGTCATCAAGAAATACTGGTCGTCAGGAATTGAAAACTGTTACACACACAATGAATAATGTAATGTTAGCCACAAACAACGAAACACAAGCCAGTGTTGCAACATCAATAAGGGAAAATATTGATGGTGTGGAATTCGTTGGCAGTACTGATTTAAATGCAGGGACTACAGTACAGGACATAGAGCATGTGAATAATGGTAGGTCAGGAGAAGGCCTAGCCCATTCACCTATTGTGAGTGAACGAGTAAATCCTATTTTAGGTACAGGTATGGTGGGACCTATACATGATATAAATGATAGTAACTCACTAACAGGAGCAGCGGTAGTCAGACCTAAAACGAATGTTGGGTTACCAGCACCCCTTCCCATAGCCCAGAATCATTTTTGGAGAAGAAACGTGCGACAAGCAGAGGGAGGCAGAAGAGGAAAGGATCTGCAGAAGAACAACATGGTCCCACGTTAAAGAAAATGTGGGGGAAAATAAATCACTAGTCATTAATTTATCATCTAGGACACTGAGTGTATTTGAGAAACAGGTGTTAAATAAAGGTCTTGGGTTTATTCCCACTAAGGACAGTGATTTGGTGGATACCATTATAGACACCAAACTGTTCGTTAGGAACATACAGCTAAGATTGGATTTTGGGAGTTGTGGTAATCAGATGAGCACTAATAGGTTCCGTGTAAATAGTGTATATGTACCATCACTTCACCCTGCTGTTGAAGTGTTCGGTAATGTTTTAGAAAATGATATTTATAGGAATTTTCAGGATAGGAGGCCAAATAGGCTTGGACAGAATTTAAATTATAAGCAGAGGCAAGCCTTGAAAGCCTTGAGTAGTGATAGATCGATCATTATCCGACCAGCAGATAAGGGTGGACCTGTGGTCATTATGGACACCTTTTACTATGATGAGAAAATGAAATCAATGTTAAGTGATATACAGTTCTATATAAAAATAGATCATGACATTTTGATAGATAAGGTGTTCAGTGTTTATAATACTTTGGATGACCTTGTTATGTCGTTTCATATAACCCAAGAATTATATGATTATTTTAAAGTTAAGGATCCGACCATACCGGTCATACAGGGACTACCAAAGGTCCATAAAAACAGTATTGACCCACCGATGAGACCCATTGTAGCGGGTCAGGGGTGGGTCACCGAACCCCTCTCTATTTATCTAGAGGATGTATTTAGACCTTTGGTCAATGAGAATAGTAGAATATTAAGAGATAATAAGCAATTTTTAATAGATCTTTATTCTCATACTAAACACTTAACACATGATCAGCACTTTCTTTTAGTAACCTTAGATGTGGTGAGTCTTTTTACAACAATTCCCAATGACACAGGTATAAAATATATCACAGATTATTTAAAGACACACTCACAATTTTCTGATAAGAAAATAGACCTAATTACTTTATTACTGGAAACAATTTTAACAAACAATGTTTTTGTATTTAAAGAGGAGATATACTCACAGAAGGATGGCGTAGCTATGGGCACTTCATGTGCCAATAGCTACGCCAACCTAGTTATGGCTAGGTGGGAGGACGTTTATCTATATGATAACCCCCAATTCAAGGAATATGTAGGCATGTATTGCCGTTTTGTGGATGATCTTTTCTTTCTGTGGTTGGGTGATGAAGAGTCCCTCAGGAGCTTTGTAATGTATCTTGATATGACTACGGAGTTTTTAAAATTCACTTTGAACTTCTCTAGTGTTAACATTTCTTTCTTGGATGTTGAGATATGCAGAATGTCCAATGGCATGTTGAACACATCCATACACAGGAAGGGGTGCCATAGAAACAACTTGCTTCATAGACGAAGCATGCACCCCCGACATGTTTTCAACAATGTCCTAAAGGGACAATTTATGAGAGTATCTAGACTCAACCCAAATCAAGTTAACTATGAAAATGAGAGACATGAGATGAAGGGCATGTTTTTAGAGAGGGGATATGGTGAAGAAGAGATCAAAGAGACTATTGAGGTTGTAGATTCACTGAGGACCAGTAGTGCAAGACCCTACTTTATGGAGCAAGTTGAACAAACAAATAATGAGAGACCTTTACAAACTGAAGTAAGGGCCATCTTAACCTACAGTAAAACAAATTTAGAAGTGAAAAGAGCTATGAATAAGCATTGGGAAATCTTAACATCTGACAGTGGGGTGAGGGATGTGGTAGGACCGGCACCACATGTTACATTCAAAAGCCACCCGAATCTGAAAAGTATATTATGTAGGCCGAGATATGACAGACTTAGGATCAATGATGAGAATATTAACACAACACCATGTGGTAAGTGTAATCAATGCTCTTATATTAATAAAACAACTACGTTTACACACCCTACAACAGGACGTGTGTTTTATTTTAAGACCAATACTAATTGTGAGAGTAAGAATGTGATCTACGTTGCGATGTGCAATTTATGCACCACATATTATGTAGGGAAGACCAATCGCACTCTCAAAGAGCGCATTAGAGAACATAATTATCAGATCAGGATAGGTTCAGATGTTAATGCTTTATCAAGGCATATTAAGAAGGTAGGTGTACAACACACTTTTGAATTTTGTGTTATTCAACAACTTACACAGGGTATTAGAGGAGGAGACTTGATAAACAGAACCTTGGAGAATGAGACTAGGTGGATTATTAGATGGAGATCGGACACACCCCCTGGTCTCAATGACAAGGTACAAATTAAACCCTTCCTAAAGAGTAGGAGGTTGTGTAGGAAGAAACAATGAATATAAATATGAATGAACTACCTTGTCATATTGAGAGATGTAATGGAAAGATATCTCCATCAAGAATATTGGAATTTTTTAACCCTGGGTATATATTTAGTTTGTGCAATATTTGTACCCATTTAATCTGATCAAATGCTTCGTTCTTAACCATGGGTATTCATTTAGACTTTGCTTAGTAATTTTTTATTTGATAAAACGTTCTTATATATATATATGTATTTTTTAATGACTCTAGACCTGATTATTTAAGAGTTTTATATCTCCAGCCTGTCTCCTAATACGATTCATGGGCATATAGGGTGTTTATATGTATATGCCCTTCATTGCATTTAACATATACTAGCATATTATTTACTGTTTTAGTAACTATTATATTATATCTACATATTAGTTTAGAAGGTATAGTATGCGTAGGTATATGACAATTTTTAGCTATACATTGATAAATGTTATATACACTGTTTAATGTCCTTTAGATAGATTTGATTATGTATGCTCAGAGGTTAGTTCAGGTAGTTGCACTGTCTTTATGATGTGTGCGAGTTAAACATGACCATGTGCATTATTAAATTACAGATCAGCATCATACCTACAGGGCATGAGTGACTCATAATGTAGTGCTTTTAAATGTACGTAGACAATTTATTTATCATTGAAATTATGTTTTTATTATGAAGCATTATAAGAAATTGTATTTTTATAGTTCTTTTAAAAAAGTGTGAGGGTCGCTAAACATATTGTAAGCGCAGGATGAACGTTCTCTATATGTTCGTCCCTACTGGAGTACTTAGTCTACTTGCATTTTTTGATATGTTACTGACTTAACCAGATTGTACTTGGATATGTACCTTTTAAAGAAAGACTTTGCATACCATTATTTGTTAAAGTGGAATATGAAGTGCATATCACTTTAAGTCCCGTATTTGATCGGGATGTTGTATCCAATGACAGTGGTTGGTGGGCTTTTTAAAGCAGAAACGATTTTTGTAATGCATGAAGAGTCTGAAGAAGCCTTAAAGCTCACTTTCGTTGTTAGTAATAAAGTGTTCTTGAATTATTAACAGTTGCTTATTTTATCATTTGGATTACAGAGACTTGGAGTATTTTACTGACAGAATTCTCTTTTTACGTTCTATTGCCATCAAGGGTACCACGTTTATGGTGACTGGTACAGTATATATACATATATCTACATTAATTTACATACACATATATATTCATATGGATATATATATATATATATATATATATATATATATATATATATACACATACACACACACACACACACACACAAGGATATACTATGGATATATATATATATATATATATATATATATATATATATATATATATATATATATATATATAAATATACACAAACAACAGGTAGTGATATATATACATACACACAAAACAACATATATATGTCAGTGTAGATATACACATGTACATAAATAGGTTACTTCACAGCAATTAGGGGTAACATATTTACAGCCCGGGCATATGTGACTGGGAGATCCAATAAATAAACGTTGTACCCCTCACATCGCCCAGCTAGGCTGGACAGACATACAGACAGGAAATATATATCAATACAGTGCTGCTGTCCAAAACACTGGTAGGAAAGTACCAGTGGAAGAGTTCTGCAAGGTCTACACTTTAAACATGGATAACGGTGTCCCTTGCGGGACCCCAAATATTCAGGGTACATGTGAATCTGCTGACATTAATATGAGCAGGATGTAGGTGTACATGGAACAGTAGGCTGTGCAAGTGTGATAATACATGGGTTGACAAAACGTACGACATGTGTCCCGAGATGGGGAGAGTGGGCAATGTGTAGGGGTGTGCTCATAGCCCAGCTGCGCTCGCAGTAAATATTTGTCACAACTGCTGTAGAGGGGTGCCAGGTAGGTGGACCATGGGTATGCATTAATGGGCTTAAGTGTGCAGGTGCTGGTTGGCAGAGATGTAGTAGACCTGCCCAGTGGAAGTCATTAATATTCCTATGTGGGCATAGCATACACCTACACCTCCCAAACCTGAAGAGCACATCTACCGGATAGTGTGTAAACCATTGGGGGAATACATAGAGACCAAATCAGTGCCATGTACCCGATTAGCATGGACGTCCATAGTTATGTATCAGAATGTAACAAAGTCCAACTAAACACTTCCAGAACTAGTGATATTAGGTGAACAGGTGGCGGAATACAGGTAATGACATATGACAACATGTATGAGTCAGAAACAGCATGTACCTCGACAAACGTGAATGAATACATATGCTCTGTGACTGTGAATGTGGCTGTTTAATAGAACCAATCATCTAAATGTGTCCCACAGGGTGTTATGCATTGTTCCTGATACAGTGTTCATTCACACCCATTGGTATGTGAGTTCTGCTACTGATGGAAAGTGCATAATGTGCTGACCACCTTAGGTAGATGATAGCATAATAGAAGAGGTTCAACACCCATATGCCTGCGAGAGACACACCCGTCTGGGCAGTTGTGTCCTGCAAAATGACAGTTATGGTACATGGCCTGTGAGTTCAGAAATGGAGGCTATATAGTGTGTGTAGTGGTGTCAGACATCAATTTGTTGTATCAGTAACAGCTACATGTAATAGGAAACAGTATTATCAATTATAATGCTACATGAATAACCTTAACGTATGCAAACTGTGGAAGACGTCCATTTACTACTGGCTGTGGGTAAGTGTTGCCTTGACACATGTGATAGCTCTACATATAGGGTCTATAGGGCCACCACCATTCTGAATGGCCAAAGTGGAACCTGCTCTGTGGAAATGTCAGACATACCAGAGCAGAACATACTTACAGCCATGCATAGTACAGAAATATACATATCGGAACAAATCAAAGTGGAGTCTAGCAGCAGTAAAGTTGCTTATGCTACTACATATGCCATATCGACGTGTCAGGTATACAAGACCTGTAACAAGCAACCAGTACAGATACATACAACATGAGAATGTCCCCTGATAAGGAAAGTTGCAATGGCTAGAGTATTGTCCATACCACTCAACTGTCCCTGAATGTCAGGTACATCCCTGAGTTTGACTGAAATTTTAACTCTGTCCCTCTTAATCCCTCCTAAAATTAGTGGCTGTTGAAGGAAAGGTGGTGAATTACACTTACTGACTAATGACAATAAGTAAGAGTTATAAACAACTGTTACTTCAGAATATGTGTATTAAGTCATATGCTCTGATTCTGTCAATGTTTCAAGTTATTAGCACTACTTTTCTAAAAGTGTCCCTGATCTTTTCTTGACCTGTCCCTGATTCTGTAGAAATGTGTCCCCGATTGGTGGAGAGTTCTGGTATTGTCACATGAGATATGTGTAATGAGGGACTGTCCCATGCAAAGTGGCAAAGGTGTCACTCCTACAGTCTCCCGTCGTGCAATCTGAAAGGTAGACAACGTGCAGTAGGTATGCGGTAGCATGACTCAGCGGACAGCTGCATTAACAAACTCAAGTCACATGTCAGCATTGCAGAGTATTGGTTCCCATGTATCAGGCAGATGGGAGCAGATCGTATGAGGAACACGCATATAATATGATTACATCACTGGACAGGCCGCCGAGTCCGTACAGTCGAACACCTGCCATCGCAAAATGGTTGCACATACCCAATACTGTAGTCATGTAGTCCGATGTAATACGCATCACAAGGGATCACACACCCAGCGTGAGTAACAAATGTAAGTGGAAATGTCGGTGAGGAAGCGGCTGTAAGAGTGTTTGTCCACCAGTATGCCAGTAGTGCACTGTCAAAGAAATGTGGAGTCTAAACGTGTATAAGGTGCTGTGACCACAGGTCAGCAGTGCTTAACACTGTGCAAACCCACGCACAACTGCTCCCACCTACTGGAATGTGCCTTACCCAGTCTGCATCCAAAGGCATTGGCCTGTCCGCAAAGAACTGCCCTATACACATCATGGTAGCAGTACCCTGCGCACATAGCTCATGTGAATTAACAATAGACCATGGCATATGCACAGACAATAGACCACACACACACCATACAGTGCAGACATCCAACAATATAGCAATGTACTGGCAGATATGTCCGGACCACTGGTGTATGCATGCCTGGCCGTCCTGTGTTTCAGTGTGTGAGCATGCCCAGTATGACTGTTACGCATGTTGTTGACCGACATTACAATCATACGGTCATGTGTGTGAGCATGCCAAGTATGGTCAACTGTATTGCATGTGTCACATGTCCAGATAGTACTGTGTTGCTGACCCCTCCGTTCTACACAGACAGGTGCCATGCTGTGTCTGCAGGGTAGCTAATGGTCATGTGGCATTGACAGTTGCTACATGTCTGCATAGCGTGGGGGGACATCCAACCACAACCACAGTCCTACACAGCACTGTGGGTGGCGCACATGACTCTCACATGTGTAGGTTTGACGGGGGACACAGCCAACAGTTGTACACATCTGCCGCTACTGTACTGGTATGCAGGGTACTCCATGTCAGTGTGTGGACCTACCTAAATTGCTGGTTGGAGGGATACCAGGGTACGTCAGTTCCCAGCTTTAATTACCAGCACAGTGGTGTTGGATGTCCTAGCTTACACAACCTACATCAAACTGCCTGGCCTGCTGTAGTCTGTGTGTGTCTTAGGGGGTTGGGGTCATTCATTGGGCATATCCATAGGCCATCGTATATCATTTGTCTGTATTGGTCCACATCTGTCCAGCTGCATGAAACGTGTGTGGGCTGTACGGACACACATGATGGTCAGCCCATAATCTGCAGTGGGTTAGGACACCCTGTGTACTACAGGCTACCATTGTGACGCCCGTATGTGCTACAGAGGTCATGGTGCCACTATGGATGTGTACTGTCTGCTGCCTAACATTTGGCCACCACAGTCACTTGTATGCTCACATACATACCATAGCAATGGGTAACTACACATTCTAATACAACTGCCACTTGTTCGGTCAATAGACATACCCTGGGTGTGTTCCGGACTTGAGGACGGTGCTGGAGTGCTGCCTATGTCAGATGCACACAGTGCACCTCCTATACATGGCCGAGCACAGGTAGTGTAAGTTTGACATCCATTGTACTGTGTGCGGGTCAGAGAGAGGAAATTCGTGGGTACCTACTGTGTCAGTGCATATGCCTTGTGTTGCCTCTTTGCCAAGGGCAGGTCATACTGTGCACAGGCTTTCGCCAACTGTGCCCTGCTCAGGTAGTTCCTTCACCAAGTCACATTGTGCCTGCAGAGGCCTTGGCAGTGGTGTTGGGCTGTGTGGCCCTGCCCCATTCTGTTCCTGCTGCAACTGTTACTGCAGGATAAGATTGTGTAGCATAGCAAATACCATAACAACTTGTATGCATGTAGCTGCTGTGACAACCCCAAACCGGGAAAAGCAGAAAGACACAACTACATGAAGACAACAATATGTTGACGTACAGTCACAGTAACACAAACACACATCCTATCAACAGTAATAATATGAATGTGCACAGAAACAAACACAGTAGCAGGAATAATAGGCTGCGCATACGAGTAATAGGTCGAATGACACTGTATTACATCCCAGTTAGCAGCGGCACCCGAGACATGAAAAACGTGCAACATCTGTCCACTGTATAACATGCAATATACTAAGCACAAGTTCACCGGAGTGAATTATCGGTATCATAATGACTAAGGCAATAGTATGCTGTTGAAGCAGAGATAAAACCCAATACGCATGTTTAAGTGTCCATGTCCGGGAAATGTATAGGTTAATGGACACAAATGTATATATAGATAAAAATGTATATATACATATATCTACATTAATTTACATACACATATATATTCATATGGATATATATATATATATATATATATATATATATATATATATATATATATATATATATATATATATATATATATATATATATATATATATATATATATATATACACACACAAGGATATACTATGGATATATATAGATAGATATATATATATACACAAACAACAGGTAGTGATATATACACATACACACAAAACAACATATATATGTCAGTGTAGATATACACATGTACATAAATAGGTTACTTCACAGCAATTAGGGGTAACATATTTACAGCCCGGGCATATGTGACTGGGAGGTCCAATAAATAAACGTGTACCCCCCACATCGCCAGCTAGGCTGGACCGACATACAGACAGGCAATACAGATCAATACACTGCCGCTGTCCAAAACACCAGTAGGAAAGTACCTGAGGGAGAGTTCTGCAAGGTCTACACTTTTAACATGGATAACGGTGCTGACCACCTTAGGTAGATGATAGCATAATAGAAGAGGTTCAACACCCGTACACCTGCGAGGGAAACACCCGTCTGGGCAGTTGTGTCCTGCAAAATGACAGTTATGGCACATGGCCTGTGAGTTCGGGACTGGAGGCTATATAGTGTGTGTAGTGGTGTCAGACATCAATTTGTTGTATCGGTAACAGCTACATGTAATAGGAAACAGTATTATCAATTATAATGCTACATGAATAACCTTAACGTATGCAAACCATGGAAGTCGTCCGTTTACTACTGGCTGTGGGTAAGTGTTGCCTTGACACATGTGATATCTCTACATATAGGGTCTATAGGGCAGCCACCATTCTGAATGGCCAAAGTGGAACCCTGCTCTATAGGAATGTCAGACATACCAGGGCAGAACATACCTACAGCCATGCATAGTACAGAAATATACATATCAGAACAAATCAAAGCGTAGTCTAGCAGCAGTAAAGTTGCTTATGCTACTACATATGACATATCGACGTGTCAGGTATACAAGACCTGTAACAAGCAACCAGCACAGACACGTACAACATGAGAATGTCCCCTAATCAGGACAGTTGCAATGGCTAGAGTATTGTCCATACCACTCAACTGTCCCTGAATGTCAGGTACATCCCTGAGTTTGACTGAAAGTTTAACTCTGTCCCTCTTAATCCCTCCTAAAATTAGTGGCTGTTGAAGGAAAGGTGGTGAATTACACTTACTGACTAATGACAATAAGTAAGAGTTATAAACAACTGATACTTCAGAATATGTGTATTAAGTCATATGCTCTGATTCTGTCAATGTTTCAAGTTAATAGCACTACTTTTCTAAAAGTGTCCCTGATTTTTTCTTGACCTGTCCCTGATTCTGCAGAAATGTGTCCCCGTTTGGTGGAGAGTTCTGGTATTGTCACAGGAGATATGCGTAATGAGGGACTGTCCCATGCAAAGTGGCAAAGGTGTCACTCCTACAGTCTCCCGTCGTGCAATCTGAAAGGTGGACAACGTGCAGTAGGTATGCGGTAGCATGACTCGGCGGACAGCTGCGTTAACAAACACAAGTCACATGTCAGCATTGCAGAGTATCAGTTCCCATGTATCAGGCAGATGGGAGCAGATCGTATGAGGAACATGCATATAATATGATTATGTCACTGGACAGGCCGCCGAGTCCGTACAGTCGAACGCCTGCCATCGCAAAATGGTTACACATACCTGATACTGTAGTCATGTAGTCCGATGTAATATGCATCACAAGGGTTCGCACACACTCAGTGTGAGTAACAAATGTAAGTGGAAATGTCGGTGAGCGAGCGGCTGTAAGCATGTTTGTCTACCAGTATGCCAGTAGTGCACTGTCAAAGAAATGTGGAGTCTAAACGTGTATAAGGTGCTGTGACCACAGGTCAGCAGTGCTTAACACTGTGCAAACCCACGCACAACTGCTCCCACTTGCTGGAATGTGCTTTACCCAGCCTGTATCCAAAGGTGTTGGCCTGTCCGCAAACAAAGTTCCGCCCTATACACGTGATGGTAGCAGTACCCTGCGCACATAGCTCATGTGAATTAACAACAGACCATGGCATATGTACAGACAATAGACCATACACACACCATACAGCGCAGACACCAAACAGTATAGCAATGTACTGGCAGATACGTCCGGACCACTGGTGAATGCATGCCTGGCTGACCTGTGTTTCAGTGTGTGAGCATGCCCAGTATGACTGTTACGCATGTTGTCGACCGACATTACCATCATACCATCATGTGTGTGAGCATGCCAAGTATGGTCAACTGTATTGCATGTGTCACATGTCCAGATAGTTAGTACTGTGTTGCTGACACCTCCGTTCTACACAGACAGGTGTCATGCTGTGTCTGCAGGGTAGCTAATGGTCATGTGGCATTGACAGTTGCTACATGTCTGCATAGCGTGGGGGGACATCCAACCACAATCACAGTCCTACACAGCACCGTGGGTGGCGTACATGACTCTCACATGTGTAGGTTTGACGGGGGGCACAGCCAACAGTTGTACACATCTGCCGCTACTGTACTGGTATGCCGGGTACTTCATGTCAGTGTGTGGAGCTACCTAAATTGCTGGTTGGAGGGATACCAGGGTACATCAGTTCCTAGCTTTAATTACCAGCACAGTGGTGTTGGACGTCCTAGCTTACACAACCTACATCAAACTGCCTGGCCTGCTGTAGTCTGTGTGTGTGTCTTAGGGGGTTGGGTCATTTATTGGGCATATCCATAGGCCATCGTATATCATTTGTCTGTACTGGTCCACATCTGTCCAGCTGCATGGAACGTGTGTGGGCTGTACGGACACACATGATGGTCAGCCCATAATCTGCAGTGGGTTAGGACACCCTGTGCACTACAGGCTACCATTGTGACCCCCGTATGTGCTACAGAGGTCATGGTGCCACTATAGGTGTGTACTGTCTGCTGCCCTAACATTTGGCCACCACAGTCACTTGTATGCTCACATACATACCATAGCAATGGGTAACTACACATTCTAATACAACTGCCACTTGTTAGGTCAATAGACATACCCTGGGTGTGTTCCGGACTTGAGGACGGTGCTGGAGTGCTGCCTATGTCGGATGCACACAGTGTACCTCCTATACATGGCCGAGCACAGGTAGTGTCATGTTTGGCATCCATTGTACAGTGTGCGGGTCAGAGAGAGGAAATTCGTGGGTACCTACTGTGTCGGTGCATATGCCTTGTGTTGCCTCTTTGCCAAGGGTAGGTCATACTGTGCACGGACTTTCGCCGACTGTGCCCTGCTCAGGTAGTTCCTTCATCAAGTCACACTGTGCCTGTACAGGCCTTGGCAATGGTGTTGGGCTGTGTGGCCCTGCCCCATGCTGTTCCTGCTGCAACTGTTACTGCAGGATAAGATTGTGTAGCATAGCAAATACCATAACAACTTGTATGCATGTAGCTTGTGAATACTGCAGAGCTCCAACGGATGTGTCCGGATACCAGAACTGTGAACTGAGCATCCCAAACACATGCACAAGTATGTGTCTTGCCTGTGCATCCACCTCAGTATGGTGTGAGTGTTCAGGTGTGTGTGCATTGCTGATGGGTGTCATCAGCCACGACACCAGTGTTTACCCAGCATCCCCCACTAGGAGACTGTAGGGGATGTCCATATTGGCATTGGTGTGCTACAGCTGTGTCAGAAGCCATATATCGGACACATCATAGCTTCCAGGGCAGGCCACACACACATTCAATCTCATGCCCTAGCCATCGCATATGGCCTAGCTGTTGGAGGGTATGCCCCTGCAGTGACTGTAGGCCCTACCCTGCTCACCGGGTGGTGCTATGATGTGTATGTGTGTGTGCAGGCTATAGCACCTAGTACTCCAGGGTAGTCATCCATGTGGTCGAACAGATGCATATTGCTGGTCTACTAATCACGTGTGTTGAGGACATGTACGTGCTCACTAGCATGTGTTGACATGGCGTCTGTGAACTGGTGCAATACTCTGGATGCAGATACCTGTAAGATACCCATGATATCCCCAGTTGTGCTGTGTGAGGTACCTGTGGCTAGTACACCTAGGCCAACACATACCATGGTATCCACTGTGATGTGTTTCCCTCGGTCTGTTTGATGTGTCAGGTGTGGCAGGCACAGGTCAACAAGTTGCTGTAGGAGGTCTCTGTCCACTCCATAGTGCTCCACCATCCCCAGCCCATGTAGCCCCTGGTAAGTCACCCTCGGTCTATAAAGTCTTATGTCACCCCAGTAAGGGTTGTTTGGCAGCATACACATCCTCACTGCCCCAGCCTCCTGCACATGTTGGTATATGTTGCCTGCTACAGCCCATCTCATTTGGTTGGACTGTGTCATGAAATGTCCCCACAGGTATACACCGGTGGTGTAGAGTGCGGACGATTCCTGTGTGTATGCTGCTTGCTCGCATTACCGTTCTGTTCATGTGCGGGCTAGCCAAGTCATCTGCTGATTGTGCTGATCAACACCTGTTTGTGCAGCCTGTACACCCTGACTACCCCACCACTGCTGTCATCCCTCCCAATGTCACCAGGCAGGAATAGACACACCCCTAGTTTAGGTGTGCTAAGGCAGGAGCACTCCCGAGGCACAGTTCTGCAATGTACATACAGTATGCCTGACCCCCCTCACATGCTGTCAACTATATTCGAGACCTGCACCCAGCTGACTACACACATCCACTCCAAGGACCAGCAGCACACCCTGGTGATAAATGTGATACACTATAGTCAACCTCATCTGCATAGTATAGTCTTCTAATGAATAGTTATATGACCCATACCGAACCTCCAAATTAACAACCACTGCTCAGTGTCGCTCAGATCTGTACACAACTGGCAACAGGTGCCTTACTATCACCATATTCAATGTCCCATGGTCTTCCCAGCAACAAAATAACCAGTGTCTACACGACTAAAACCCGTGGCCCTGCACACTACAGACGATGTGCATTACCACCACGCCATGGCAGATATACATAGATCCCAGGTTATCACTTACAGATCATCTGGCACAAACATTCAATAGTGCTGATGTCCCCAGCCATATATGTTCACATCTATGTCCACCTCTACATCTACATATATCATATATATTATTTGTATACATATATACATGGACATATATATATATATATATATATATATATATATATATATATATATATATATATATATATATATATACATATATATCTATCTATATAGATATATATCTATATATATCTATATATATATATATATATATATATATATATAAAACATGTACACACATATGTAGATATGGCAGTTATATCACAACAGCGGACCACATGACAGCAATGCATTAGACAGGAATGAAAAGGAAACTACATGTGCCACCTGCATCATGTAGTGTTGTTACTATCAAAGCACGTGTGTTATGTTGCATCACACGGGTCAGACCGTATCAAGAGTAAGAATAGGGCCACTGACAGTTATTCACCAGACCTATTGGCAAATGTATGTGTTGACAACCCAGTGTCTTGGCAGAATATGCAGGCTGTGTACACTATATAGGTCAGTAACAAAACACACTGAACACATTCCGCAACTAGCCACCCACAGATACCAACACATACGGTATAACTGCCAAACACACACACCTGCCATGTCTTGGAATCGAGCACCTACCTGTCTAGTCTACCACACTACAGGATTATACAGTAACAGAACGCGCTACCATGTTCCAGCATCATCGCACTCCCACAGACATACATCTAGATGGATGACATCATCCGCAAAGGCAAAGACGCCAATAGGGAATGTATGGGGAGTGAGCCATCTAAGAGCATTACTCTGTCTCCAGGCAGCTGGAAACACACACGCACACTTGGCAGGGCTGGGAGTCGAACATGCACCTAACTACCTTATCACACTACAGCATTCTGCAGTTACAGAACGTGCTATCGAGATTCCTGGAACACAGCACTCCCAGAGGCATACTTCTAGGTGGATGGCATCATCTACAAAGGCAAAGACGCCGATAGGGAATGTATGTGGAGTGAGCCGTCTAAAAGCATTACTCTGTCCCCTGCCAGCTGGAAACACACACACAGACACACACACTTGGCAGGGCTGGGAGTTGAACATACACCTAAATACCTTATCACACTACAGCATCACACAGTTACAGAATGCGCTATTGAGATTACTGGTACACAGCACTCGCAGAGGCATACTTCTAGGTGGATGATATCATCCGCAAAGGCAAAGACACCGATAGGGAATGTATGTGGAGTGAGCCATCTAAAAGCATTACTCTGTCCCCAGCCAGCTGGAAACACACACACACACACACACACACACACACACACACACACACACACACACACACACACACACACACACACACACACATACTTGGCAGGGCTGGGAGTCGAACATACACCTAACTACCTTATCACACTACAGCATTAAGCAGTTACAGATCGCGCTACCGAGATTACTAGAACACAGCACTCCCAGAGGCATACTTCTAGGTGGATGACATCATCTGCAAAGGCAAAGACGCTGATAGGGAATGTATAGAGAGTGAGCAGTCTAAAAGCATATTACTGTCCCAAGGTAGACGTAGACAAACACATGGCAGTGGTGTGAGCGGGGCAACTGCCTATCTACGGAGCACTATTACAACACTACATAGATACGAGACGCGCCACAGACAGTACACCCTTCAAGACAGTCAACCAATGTGTTCAATGTAGGAATCCATCCTGACATGGGGTATGGACATCTGTTGCCTGGATGACCACCATCGCTATACAGGATGCCAATGGCCATGCTCATACACAGTGGCACATCACTGACACAAGGTGTCACTTGGCATGCTCACACACTTAGTATCACATGTCCGTTTGGAATGTACTGTGTGTCCATCTACACAATGGCGTACTGGGCATGCTCACACACTTAGTAGAAGTGACACACTTAGTAGAAGCGAAGGGCTATCTTGCATGCACACGGATTCTAAACATGGAAGGGCATAGTTTGGAATGTACTGTGTGTCCATCTACACAACGGTGTACTGGGCATGCTCACGCACTTAGCAGTTGCAAGGGCTGTCTTGCATGCACACAGATTCTAAACATGGAAGGGCACAGTTTGGAATGTACTGTGTGTCCATCTACACAACGGTGTACTGGGCATGCTCACGCACTTAGCAGTTGCAAAGGGCTGTCTTGCATGCACACGGATTCCAAACATGGAAGGGCACAGTTTGGAATGTACTGTGTGTCCATCTACACAACGGCGTACTGGGCATGCTCACACACTTAGCAGTTGCAAAGGGCTGTCTTGCATGCACATGGATTCTAAACATGGAAGGGAACAGTTTGGAATGTACTGTGTGTCCATCTACACAACGGCGCACTGGGCATGCTCACACACTTAGCAGTAGCAAAGGGCTGTCTTGCATGCACATGGACTCTAAACACGGAAGGGCACAGTATGGTGTTACTGTCCCCACGTACATAAAGGCCACTCACATATACTGACCAGTACACACTCAAGAGCCATCACAGATATCTCAGGTGCAGATCACGGAGGTAAACACCGCATTCTACTATGTAGTCCTCAGACATCACCATGTCCATGGACCAGCAACACACATCCATACATTACCACAACACCGTGTGACTCATGACCAGTGGACTATACATAAGTCTACAGCAACTGTGCAGACTACACATGTACTGACATGGTTCCATCATGTGTTATGCAATGCAATGATAGCACTGTACATAACCAGGTCGGCTCTACACATAACAGGGGCCCTGTGTCTTACACAGCTGTGACAGATGACTGTCGCTGTACACCAAGGAACACACATGTTTGGATATGACATACATGTAATCGCAGTGGATATGTGCATGGGTCACACACACAACACATATGTACATAGCATAGCTTTTGCTGTCCCCCGTGCAGACAGGTGGCTACAGCAATCACACGCATGAACATGGTAGATAGGTCCATGGCTGTTGAATGCTAACAGTAAATGAGGTAGCAATGTTGACTGAGGAAACATTCCCTCTGTACTAGTTACCCATGACACCCATCATATCATACAACAGTCTATGTGTTATGTATGTCATCACACATGTCCACCAATTGCAATGCATACAAACATGGCTACATGACAGGCATGTAGGACAAGCACACATGCACATGTAGTGGTGTGCATGCAGCTATCATGCATGTGCAGTAGCTGATGTATGTAATTCATCTGTGCCTAACTACAACATGCAGTTGCAATGCAGCACCATCATTGACACCAGTATATGGTGAAATACTGACAGTACGGTTGGATGGACATCAGATGTGGATGGATGTGTGTACATAAAGTGGTGATCCACCTTTGCAGATGGATGTTTGCCGAGGACAGCTCACAGGTGTGTCACAAGCCATCCTACCATTACATGTGCAAACAGTACGCTATGTTACTGTTACTTGATGGTGAAGACATAAAACCTACACAGCGGCCAGGGTGTTACTGACTGTAAGTCACTTGACACCTGTAACACTTACATCCTCCCATGTGCATATAGCAGCACAATTGCCTAAGGTAGCATTGGTACACATAATGTGGCCAATACTGCTGCATGTCTGTCAGACGTATCATCATATAGCAGGTGTATCATTCACAGTACTGCCATGTGTGTTTGCTTTTGTGACCATATATGCCACATATGGTGGGGAATGCATCCCAATTGTTGCACACCCCTGTACACTGTTGTAGAGATCTGTACATACTGCAGTGTGGAAAGCATGATGTAGGCAGGGGTGGTGTGTGTATCACACCCACATGTCAGCTATCTGTATGTGAATTACATTTATGGACTCCACAGTGTGTGTGTATGTATGTATGGCTGTCTGGTGCATGGAGTGAGGGTGTATGCTACCATACAGAACAGACAGGATCCCTAACCCCTCATGGTGATGCAGTCTACTACCCTGTTGATGCCATCGGTCTCAGCCTTACTGGCTACGTGTACATGTTCATTCTCTGTGTCGTGTGGGTGCACAGTACTGTGAGGGTGATTACCACATAGGCAGGGGTCCTCACCTCAACACTATCGAGTGTGCGTTATAGTGTTGTTGACCCCGTGAGTGTGGGCATGTTACTGTGTGTTTCTGTGTATGTCTGTGTGTGTTCTCATCCTGTAATGTGACAGGGTATTACTGCTACACAGTGAGGCCTCATGCTATCAAGTGGCATCTAACGTTATCATTGGCCAGACTGCTGTGTAAACCCCCCCACCATGTCAACATACCTGTGATGTGACCTGGTATGGATGTCATGTCTCTGGCCACTGTAGCCTATTAAACATCCCACATGCTTCTGGATCAGTAGATGTGTGGACATCTGTGGTATGGTAGCCTTTCTAACAGTCAGGTTGAGGCTACGTATAGCATGCTGGTATTGCCATACATGCCTGTGAGTACTCCACATTTACACATGGGAAACTGCAAACACTGCTACTTGTTGGCACATGCAAGTAGACCATAAGGAGGGAACCAGGGCATCATTACCAACATGCTGTTACTGTTGTTACCAAGACACATACTATGAACATATAACAATGCATTATAAACCTATACTACTTGGTATGTCTGGTGCATGTCAACAGTACACAACTAATGTAATATACACTTCTTTCACTATTCTGTTCACCCTGTGCATCAGACCATTTGAGCATGTTCCTACACCGATGGTGTGGATGACAGGGATGCGGCACAGGCATCATCATATGCACAGGGTGATAATGTTTGCCAGGGGCATAGGCTGCACCAGTGGATGACATCATGTGTGTGGGTAAGGGCCGGTGATCTGATTGGACATGTATGGTCGTTATGCATGTGGGTGTTGCGGTGCCCTACAGATGTTTTTGCTGTGTGCGTGTATGAGTGCACACAGTTCTGCCTTTTGCCAGGCCTACACAGGGATATTGTTGACAGCTCCAGATTGTACAGACCAGGATGTACAGCTCACTGTGTCCAGCCATGGCCACATGACCTGTATCTGCCAGGGGTTGCACGGGCACTACAAGGTGGAGGCACAGATTGGCTACTGTCTGATGACACATGTCCACTGGAACTGTGTCCCCGCTGGGAACATCCAGGGCCACGTCCACATGGCCTGCTGTGTCCTGGTGTGGACAGCGCAGCACCAGCTGCACTGCTACTGCTACCGGCACTATGGGAGCGGGCATGTGAGGTGGCTCATTCATGTTGACCTGCACTAGGTGGTGTAGCTGGCCTACGTTAATTTGGCCTACGCCTCACTCCTACCAGATGTTCCAGCACAGACAACTCACGCTCGCGGATTGCCATGCCACAGTCAAGGATTCCGACCATGTCACCCAATCGCCTGTCCAGAACATCAGCAATCTGCTGTTGAGCATTTGCCAATGCCTGGATGCTGTCATTTAGAGTATGGATAGCAGCCCTCTGAAGCCTCTGCCCTTCTCTGTTCTGCCATTCAGCATGTGCCTGTGACACCATTACAGTCTGGAACATGCATCTGGTGACATCAGCTGCTGCGCTCTGTCCTGCAGGTGCATGTCTGCCAGAGGTCCTCCTACAAGAACCACTGGCCACATGCCTGTGTGGCACATCTGCAGTCATTACACTGACACCATGGTGTGGAGACACACCTTCTGTAGCCACCACACGTTCCTGTTCCAAGCTAACACACGCTGACTGTCCTTCCTCTATGGCCACTGGCGATGGGGTATGTGTTGGCATGAGAACTGCATGTGGGGAGGAGGGGGACATAGCTGGGATGGCAACCATTGGCACAGATTCAGCCCCTGACCAACCCTGCCTGTACCTCATGCATATGTTCATCACTGCTAGTATCTGTGGGGACACTTACATCAGATGGACCGCAGGAGGGTAACGCACCTACATCACCTGTGAATGCAAAGAAAGATTCTACATTACAATATACACACACATACTCACAGACACGCGCACACACACACACACACACACACACACACACACACACACACACACACACACACCATGCATGTGATTTGACAGACGGCATGCAGCATGCATGTGATACAGCAGATGGCATGCAGCTCAGACATTAATAGTGGTAGTTAGTATACCTCCCTGGGTTGCACACAACAGCAAGCAGGTGTCATATCAGTAGCCATGCAGTTCACACAATCATGGTAGTAAGCATGCATCCCTGTGATACACCATGTGGACCAGCACATGTTAACAGTGCACATGGCTGAAGTGACCTTGACATGTAATCTGCTGACATGTGCATTGACATGCATACATGTCTGACACAATGGTGTCCTGACACATGTACAGCATTGTAATGGGTATCACATTGCAGTGCTGTCTGTATGCCCTACAGATATAGCAAATGTGCATGAGCATGGAAAGGTAGTGTGAGGTGTCTACATTGCTATACAGTGTGAAGTACAGACACTGTGCCATTGCATGGCATCATGAGGCATCTATATTGCTATACAGTGTGTAATATGCACACATTGCATAGCCGTAACTGCGTGCTTACACATGACATAACTGTGGATTGTGACCCACATTGCTGAGGTTTATACACACAAACCATGCTGTGTCATGTGACAGGTCACTGGAAGACCTACGGATGACACCCCTGCACTACTACAGAGTCTCAGCTGCCTGGTAACCATGTCCACACATGGCAGACTTGTCTATACACCATGTCCCACATGACATTGATGTACCACACGCACAAGGTGCACGGCTGATGGTGATGTCCTACAGCAGCAAGGGAAATGTATGGTATCTGTGGCCTGATGTGGTGTCAATGTTTGTGGAAGCTGTACAGGTGACTACTGTCATGCTATGACACAGTCGTGATGTTCAACACATCTTACATGGTCGACTTATGTGACACCTCCACTAGCTGTGCACAGGCTTTTAGGATGTCCAGTGTACCACATCAACTGTATAATCAGTCAACTAAGGCTATAGTTGGAGCATGTGTGGACAATGTGCAACAGGGTGTATACACATCACATCTACTGTGTGGCTACATGTCTCTGGCCATCCTCCATGGCCATGTGTGAACATGTGTTGGCCAAATGTTTGTGATGGCTGTCTATCTCACATGTCTGTGTAGTCCCATATGACATACACCCATAGATGTCAGATATGTCACCATCCACAGGGCTATGCAGACAACGGGTTGTATGTTTGGTATGTGGGGTATGTGTTATGGGATAGTGTGACAATATTGCAGCCAGAACACTACATGTTTGGGACATGTCAGATGGCACATCACAATGTGTGCACCCATTGCAGGGGCATATAACACAATGGTGACTCCTGTGGGCTGCCCATATCCCAGCTCACTGTGTGGTACTGTTTGCGTACCACACATATGTTGTTCCAATGTATAGTACATATGCCTACATTGAACAACACCTCCACTGTTGTATGCACAGCTGTCCACACATCTAGCAATGACAGATACTGTGGTTTCATGTCAGTGTTTCATTTTGTTTGTATATATTGCACATGGGTAGCAAGTGTGAATGATGGGAGATGCGACCTGTATATCGTGACTGGACCATACATCATGTGTACATGTGTTAACTGGCCACATGGCAAATAGATATATGCATTAACATGCCTGATACTGATGACAGTCTCACTTGCAATGGACTGATGTCTGTGCGGCACACCAGAGGTACCTGTATAGGGGTGACACAGCAGTTTGAACATTATCCATGACTGTATGACAGCCACAGGGTGCACTGTGCATGTTAACACATTCGCCTGTACAATAGCATATAGTATGCACATGTGTGCATACACAGGGTAGCATACTGTAGTATGCGGCATGTGTGTAAACATACCTTGCATATGATGTTACATTACATATTGTACAGTGGCACATGCAACTAAATGGGATATAATAGTCATATGTGCAGTAGTGACTTACCAGGCAACTCCAGGCTCATTGGTTGGGAGACACCCACCTCCACGATGGCAGCTAGTGTTTGTGGATGCTGTTCTGAGGGTGTCCCCAGGCTGGCCAGTAGCTTCTTGGTGGGTGTGAATGGGGGCTGGGTTGGTGGCCCACCACCTGTTCCACCTTGTTCCCTGGCGATTGCAGTAACACGCTGTTTCGCATATCGTATCACGTCCGTGCAGTGTCTGCGCACCTGCTGGTAGGTGCGGTTATGGCCACCCACATCATTAACCCTCCTGTGAAGGTCCTGCCACAGGTTGTCACGCTGCTGGGCATGCTGTGGCACATGGTTGAACAACACCTCGTAGTTCTCATGGAGGTACAGGATGAGGACATCATCCTCCTGGTGGCTGTACGCTGGCAGGTGTGAACGAGGCATTATCTGGAAGACATAATGATGGCGACAGGTCACAGTATCACAGAGATGTACAGAGATACAGCTACACATACATTTGTATTAAATCTAGTACATCTGCACAGTTATCTTTGCAAATCATCATGACACTGACACGACTGACATGTTTGCGTCACACACATGTAACACCCATTATGCATTGGATATCATCACCATATATGTGTGTCACCTCATTACATTGTTCATACTCCATGTGAATGCTGTCTTGATGTGGGCATGTCTGTTTGCCTGTACTGGTGTTCTTACCTATCAGCACATGCCTGGATGTGTCCACAGTGATGCTGTTGACCTTGATGCTGTGTATATGTCACATATCAACACATACACTGCCTTAATGGACATGAGCAGTGACAATGCACACATACGCATGGAACATTTACATGCATGTGTTTTGCCACATACATCTACATGGCACTGTACAGCAGTTCAACATCCTACCACGGATCACCTATGTTGCACATGTGATAGACATGGGACAATGGCTAGCCAGACGTCATTTGCAGGGATGGTTATCAACTATAGCATGTACGGGCAAGGTTTCCTAGCTGTATCCGACAGCCATTTTGCCACTGCGAGGTGCATCAGTGCCACATTACTGATCCAGACAGTTAATAATACATCTGCCATGCGGTCATCACACCATGTATGACAGAGATGACATGTGCAGCTTTGATGGACAGGGTTGCATGGTATGGCAGGAGTATGTAACATGTATGGCACAGGGATCTGTCCAGCATGTGGTGATCCTTGTAGTAGGATGGTGGCTGTCCATGACGTATGTCTTTCAGATCAGGATATGTACATGTAGCATGTCCAACATCACAGTGTAGCACATGTCTTTATGCAAGGTAGCCAGCATGCTGCATACTGGAGGTGAGGATTGTGAAGGCTGGTATCGCCCATCCACGCATAGCCAATACCCCTTAAAGGTGATATGTGATCCTATATTGGTCACCCGAGTGCTGAGTATGCCTGTCCAATGATCTCCATGCTCATGGATGGCACCCTTTCATGACATGGGTGCCTCGTATGACTACCTAATAGGCCTGGAGACATCACCAACTCAGGGAGGTGAGCTGCACAGCACCATCCCTTACACAGTGTCCATAATGTTGAACGCTGCCTAGGTGGTAGTTAATGGGTACAGGGTTATTCACCTAGCGGTGACAATGCTATTATCAGCTGTCAGATTTTGCACATATGTCACACACCTCACCCACAAAGCCCATTCTGTATGTTGGCCACAACACTGAGACAGCTATTGCTCCTAGGTCATGGCCATTCACATCCTTACATACACAGATGCCTCCCATTTGTCTGTATGGTATGGGCTACAATGAGTGGGGAGTACAAAACATTAACCCTGTTTCACTATAGCTGCCACTGGTGTGATATGCACATGTCACTCTGACACCTTTTGTAGTATTAATTCTGTCAACAGGCCACTAGTAGAACACTCCTGTGACATACGAAGGTACATCTAGTATACTCAGTGTAGCTGGAACACGGTATGGGTGATGATGTCCTATGACCTGTCACAGGTATGCTATGCAGTGTGAAATCATCCATACTGTCATCTACTTCTGTACTGCTAACATCTACGTTGATAAAGGTTCATAGACTTACAGGCCATACTCAGCAGGGTAATAGTGCAGTGCCTCTAATTATGACTGTTGTCTCCACTTGTGGGTTGCAGTGGGTTGATATTATCCAACACCCTATCTGTATTGCATATTCATGCTCAGCACTTGTTCAGAACTTGTGAGCACTTCATGAGCTACTAATTACTATAGCACCCATTCCAACTCATTTCTTACAAGTACACTGTCTGTACTTACATTTCCAGCTTGCTTACAGTACAATAGCTGTTGTACACAGGGAACTCACATATCTTGTGAGACATGGTTGAATATACAGGCATGTCCAACTGTCACGTACCAGTGTTATTGCCTGTCTATATGATGAATATGGCGAACATGTGGCAATAGAGCAATTGTCTCATGTACACAGTCAATGCTCACCTCCCAACATATGACACTACAGCCTGTGGGAGATGCACATATGTAGCCATGCTGGGGGTAATGCTCTCACCAACCCAGACTGAACCTGACATTCATGTGGGGACGTGTAACATTTGCAACACACCCCAGTCATCACATAGTCTCACAAGATCTCCACCACCACAGGCCACACATAGTATGAGTACGACATTTGCAGAACCTCTCCATACTCTGTATAGGCACCAGAGGCAGCCCCCATCACCAAACACAACTACAATTACTTATAGCCCACAGACTCATGTGTGCCCATCAAATACAGCCAATAGGGTGTTATAACATACCCAAAACACCAGTCATAGGTGACTCTGTAGGCGGTCACACTGATGTCCCACTCAGCAGGCTACAAAAGGCGATAGTCGCTTACATCTAGCTGTCGGATAATTGGTTCTGCAACATAACCTATGCACCCATGCCACACCTCACCAGGTACAATTTGACTGTCATTCTCCATGTTAGTGTGACTGCCCTGAGATGTAACTTCCCAGACTACATGTGCAGGGACATGCAATAGCTCTCCGGTCTTGTAGCCCAGAATGTATTGGTCAAGCCCTGGGGAGCATTCCGTATTCATCCAGACTAGATACCACTGTACAACGACTGACTGTTTCACTTCAACAGTTGCCTATGCTTCTGCTGTCATTCCACAGGCATCCAGTATCTGTCCTCTTTGAATGACATGGTCAACAAAACATGATGCTTTGGCACAGATGACCTGCATCTGTCAGCCCTGGGAGTGCAGATAACATGTAAGGCTCTTGCTGCTCCTATACTGCCTGTCTTGCACAGTTTCCAATAACATTCACCACTAGAATGGGAACAGGCAAGCAAAACATGAGGTCATGTGACTCAATGCTTGACGTCATCTCTGACGTACGCAGGCAAGGCACTCCTTATAATGGACCACTTCAATATCTCTGCCATGACTGGGACCTGCCTCTAGGCTCCACAGAGCACACCTGCACTGACAGGTTATACATAGACCACACCTTTCAGTCATGTTACCTGGACCGGAACACCCACGGCTGAGGTGTGTCCATATTTCACTATGTTGTACACACCTCCTGGCTGGTTACTTAGCACAATGCATCAGAGGTGATCCACGTGCAACTAACTGTGGCCAGAACTGCTATACACATTGTAACATGCTACAGATTCAACAACATACCCCACGGTTACCGGCCCTCATTTCTTGGTGCACTGGACAGTAGGGTTCAGACAGGTACTACTGATGTGCAACTGACACTACCCCACACTTAACTGGGATAGCTACTCATGTACTGACACATTAGGCCAATGCTGTCCGGGATTCATAACCTCCACTCGGCTGGATCAACCCATACAATCCACCACCAAGACCAACAATATCCTAGACATGGACATTACCAACATGTCACTGGTGTTCCACACCTGGGGTTATCCCCTCGTTGGTAGTTTCCGAACATATGCTAATCACCCTTGTTATCCACATCCCGGCACCGCACCCTTCACGGCATACACAGTACAAGATTAGTACAACACCTACTACAGATGTCTTATGACAGCAGTAGTAAATGTCATGACACCCGTGCAGATGGACAATGCACATACAAATGCTGAAACATACCCCAGTGCACTTCATTAGCACTTACACGAATGCATGGATCATGCTATTCCAAACAGAGCCATGATGGTACTCACCAGATAACGGACGCCACTCTGGGCGTCCAGTTCCATGAACATAATGTACAACAATAGGTGGAGGCTGTTGCAAAGTGGAGTACAATCCCATGGGTGGGGTAAACCCACTCACTGGTCAGCTGCAGTAGGGCTCTGGGATCCCTTTTCAGATCCTCCAAACCTAGCTACGTAAACATTACTGTGACACATTCCAGGGTGTACCAGAAAGCATTATGGAGGTATGTCAGTAGTCATTGGCAATACCCTCATCTGCTCTGACATACGACGGTTACTCAGGAACATTACAGAACCGAGTGATGTTTCACAACATCCTGGTGGATGGGTTCAATGCTAACTTTACACCCTCTCACTCCCTACAGGGCCATAATCCATACAGGAACATTGCGGCATCCCTGGGGTCACAACTACACAGTTCCAACCTGCACTCTCTAAGGCCTGGAACACAGACTCCTTGTGACCATCCAACATCCCAGGCTGTGATTTACACAAACCTCTGAACGACATGTCTCCCCACTTGGCCACCAGATTCACTAATAGCCTTGTATCAGACATTGTGGCCCCTGAATGGCGCACAGCAACAGTTATCACACTCCACACAGGTGGCGCCACAATGAACCAGAGGGACTATTGCCCTATACGCCTGACTGGACTGTTCTGCAAGGCTATGGGGCACATCATCATAGAAGTCATTCACAGAGACATTGGTGGGCTCCAGACCTTTGATGCCGCCCAGGTTGGACGTGATAGGACCAGACCATGGCTTCTACACCTGGTGGACTCCTTTGATACAGTTACCAGGGTAGTTGATGATGGTAAGGGGGTCCACACAGCCTACATTGTCCTCTCATTGGCTTTCAGCACCGTTCTCCATTCTGGTATTGACAACATACACATCCACCTGCACATCGACCCCTACATCTCAGGATGTTATGCAAAGTGGCTCACGGACAGGACCCACACAATGAGGGTAGCATACCGTAGTACCTACTGTATTTCAGTTACACTTGGCATACCACAGTCCTCAGTCATAGGGCCCTCATGTTTGGTATATGCTTCCCTGAGGTACAGGCTAGCACAGAGGGACTTTCCCTGACTAGGTTTCCAGACAACTGCATACAAGGCACCATGATTGATCCACCAGATGATACAGACTCCCTCCATAAGGGTGTTACTGTGACGGATACCTGATGTCGATAACATGGCCTCAAGCTGCATGACACATGGTGCATGAACATCCCCTTTGGATTACACCAATCACCCACTGACTATCACATAGGTGGTAGTCCCCTACATACATGTGACATTATACGGGCTCTTAGTACACACGTATGTAGCACCCACTCCTTTGATAACCATATTGCCACTGTGACATGGATATCCTTCTATGTGGCCACCCTTATCTGTACTGGGTTTGTAGCTGGAACAAAGGCACACATTGTACCTTGAAACCCCTGACGTATACACACATTCAAGGGTACAACACCCCATTTATGGTGCACCTTACAGAACAGCAACGACTTTACATACCACAACATTAACACACCATGAGGATTATTGAGCTCCGAAGGTTGACGTATGCGGCAGAACTACGGACACCATGACTGTACACATTTGCATACTGCATACTCAGGGGTGACCTCTGCTGAACATACAGGGCCCATGTCCACAACAATATTCATGGATATACTCCACATAAGCGACATAAGCAAAAGCCACTGAGAGCAACATGCTCATGGATATGTGCACAAACGCAACGATGAGTGGGATATACTTGAGGGTTACATTCCCAAACCAGACTCTCACCATGCTTTGGAACATGATTCCTATGTACATCACGCAGGGACACTCAGTAGCACTGTTTATGAGATACCTCACTTGGTGGATGGGAGACACACATGTACGCCAGGGATCACTGCAGTGGCTGTACTGTGCAGAGGTGCAGGTAACACATGGCTCTGCTGTTCACAGACAGGGCACTACCCTAGAGAGGTGCCACCGGTGTAAACACTGTAGTTGGGCTTACACATAGACTTGCCAGACAGCATAGTACCTCACTATGAACCTGTGAAGCTATTACATGTCCTTTGTGCATGGTTAATTGAGTAGCTCTTCCATTTCGATTAGCTATCATGCTGTTACAGTGTCCTGTGACTACAAGCCATATGTATCCTGTTATTGTGTATTGTACATGCCAATAGACGATACCTTTTGTTTGCATGATATAACTGTTATGCTGTGTAGAATATCTGACATATCTACCTACAATACTGTACATTACACATATTTTACATATTATCCCATAAAGCAAAGCATACTTGCACAGCAGGACCACCTTAGGCATGTTATTGTCATTATATGCCCATACACATGCCTACTGTGACAGTATATCAACATAAACTATCCCCTGCTATGGCACGTACTTGTTGGACATATCCTACCACTGACGGCGGGTGGTGTGGAATTGTTCTGTTTAAAGCCCTCACGTAGCATCCCTTGTGGTGTCTGTGATGTTTACCTTGTGGCCCACAGCAGGACACACAATTTCTACAAGCATTACTATGCTCGGCAAGACGTCACTACATAATACCTTTTCCCACTTTATGCATTGCGGACACTTTCAATTAATACAAAACAGGCTATACATACACTAACATACTGAGTGTTCTACATACCTTGTTAGCGTTCCGAACTTTCGTAAATATCTCTCTGACACCTTTACTGTTTAAACGGTTCTATGGTATGAGCATATGGTTTGAATGTCTGGCAAGTCATCCTTATATACGTCGATACCTGTAACATGTGGTTTCCTGCTGCCAATTGGTGTTCCTGAGTAAATTATTACATGCACATCAGCTGTGCAGCTACTCCATTCACCAATTATGCGGCAACAGTGGGGTATAATTGAATTCTCCACTTGGGTGTTGCCCTTTTGCCCTACCTTCTGGGAGACGGCCTGTATGTGTTTTGTTGTTGGGGATTGCAACTGCTATTTGTAGAGACACGGATATTTTGGATTCATGTCCCCCGTGGATTGCGTGTGATGGCTAGAGTATGTGGTTCTACATATGAGTGTACCTGTCATCTCAGCCATCTGATAAGGGACTATTGCAAACAAAACCTGTAACATCGCCGTCTGTTCCATTATACAACGGCTATGATTTCACATGACGCCTTTACAAATGTGTCTCTCACAAGGTATGTTAATGCTTCTGCAGATGTAATTGAGTGAGTGGATGTTTGTGATGTTATTACAGTCTGTATTGCTATTGTTTCATGTGTGGGAGATGTAGGTGGGTGTACATAGAATATACAGGTTTGTGGGGACTGCATTTCTACTTATTCCATATATGTGTGTGGGCTCCTTCCCGAATTGAAGACCTATCAGTTAGTAGACTGAAACTATGGTTGTTACTGGCTTATACATTGGGTCATTGTTAATTGGTTTCTGTATAGTATGCAGGTGAGGTTGATACTTCCATACCTCCAGAAATACAGTGATATGTAAAGGAATGTTACTAAATGACAGCTGTCCCATGTATTTCTGTCACAGATATTTGCACTCATTGCAGTTGTGTTGGTGACTGATCCTCTTTGGCATGGGTTGCCACCTTTTCAAATAGCCATAGTGGGACATTTGCAGGACACACATCAGTATTTACAGGCTGACACATACCCACGGTCAGTACACAGGATAGCACATACTTTTATCCTGAATACATACTTATTCTTGTAGCACTTTAGCTACTTATCATGTTTCATGTAACATTTACGGTTTTTAGATACAGGCATAACTATTTAATGCAACTATTACATAATATATGGGACATAATTATGTCCTACAATCTCGGACATTTGCCCTTTTTAATATTTTTTGTCAGGACACAACTGCCCAGGGAGGGGCTGTCCCTCTTAAAGTGGGACAGGTGGTAACCGTATGCCTACGCCCAGCTATAACCACACCTACCGTAATGATCTACCTCCAAGTTTTACTGTGTTCTTTCGGTCTTTCAGCCTCGGGATTCCATGTGTCGGTATGTGACACATTCCATAGTTGGCAGTATCCTATTTATTTGTACCTCCATGGTTGTGTACATGTCATTGACCTATCTACATATTTGCAGATATAGGTGAATCCGTATATATCAACATATATCTCTCTATCACCCTTTCTATCTCTATTATGTATATGTATATATATGACAGAGAGAGTGACAAGCAGAATACACATTTCATTGTGTACATGTCAGTGTATACTGTTACCTGGACTCCGCACGTTTGTGTTTGAACCTGTTACATTACACACCTGCCATTGGTACACCTTGGGTAGCTTAGTGTTAGGTGATTGTGTACATGATTGTGTGTTCTACTCCTGGCAGTTGTCATTTTACCCTTCAGAGCAGGCACTATTAGTACAGGGGTGAATAATGCTGGTTTCACCTGTTCTGGACATCACTGACCGTGATCTGCATGATATTCAGAGAAGCTTAGCCCTGTTTCACGCATATTCGTAAAATCATATTTAAATGACGCTTACCAGCACTGGGCAATGCATATTCCCGCTAACATGTGCTAAACATGATCTGATGACCTGCATCCAACATGCATTGTTCGTGCCTTCGGGACTACATTACATCCCTTGCAGGACGTGGGATGGGGAACATGCACGACAGTCACTGCATTTACCACTTGGGCATCTGGGATTTGTACACGTGTTATGGCATTTTGTATGTGGACTGTACTATGGCTGTTACTCCATACTGCAATCAAATGGGTAACTCAGTTAGTTTACATATGGATGAGACCTATTAATGGTATGTCCAAGTGATGTATAATGGATGTGCTCCAGCATTGGGTATGTATGTCATAGTGAGCCACACACTATAATGTGCTACACCTTCACACAATCGTAGGTAGAGCATGCAGGGGTGACAGATACCTGTCATGGGTACACCCCATGCCTTGCCACTACATCCATGATTACATTATATGGAGCCCCTCATTAACACACCAGGGAATCCATGCAGAGTGTGCGGGGAACAGTGATTACACACATGGATCCCACAATTGGCTCTGCTCCACTGAGCAACAGTTGGTTACTCAACGTGGTGGCGACAGCAGACACTGTTTGCCTCGATTGATGAATGGCCTCTGACAAGTGGGCGTGTACCTACCGATGTACCTAGGAACCTATACACACAGTACCAACATATGCTGATAGGTGCGTGTACTGTTCAGGTGTTAACATTCCTTGTTTCAATAGCTGTTGTGTGTACAATGGTTGAGGGCTGCCTATGTAGGATTCACACAGTAGGCCACCTAAACATTACAATTTACAGGTGGTCGTGTGTATGTGCCATCCATTTTACTCTGTGTGCAGGTGGAGAGGTGTGTCAGTCCATAGGGGCCTACACTGTCAGAGTATGTGCTATATGTTCCCTCTTTGCCAAAGCATAGGCATATTGGGCATGCCTCTGTCTGCCTACTGGGGCTGGCACAGGATGTTCGTAGTCTGAATCCCTCTGTGCCTGTGATGGCCTTGGCAATTGCGGTGGGCTGTGAGGGCCTTCACCATTTTGTCCCTGCTGCAGCTGTTTCCGCAGGATTATATTATGTAGCATGGCACATACTATGAGGATGTGGGCACATGTGCCTGGAGAGTACTGCAAGACTCCACCAGATATGTCCAAGCAACACAACTGTGATTTCAGCATCCTGAACACACGCTGTATGATGATTCTGGTTGGTGCGTGTGCCTCATTAAGGCGTTCTTGCATGGGTGTGTGTGCATTTCTGATGGGAGCCATCATCCACGGCTCCAGTGCATAGCCAGCATCCCCCACAAGGTGGCCATGTGGGATGTCCCCCCTAACAAATACCTGATACAGCTGTGAGGCATGCCAGATGTGGGAGTCATGGTAGCTTCCAGGGCTGCCAGCACACACATCCATGATAATGCCCTGGGCATTGCACACGACCTGGCAGTTGATGGAGTGGTATCCCTTGCAGTTTATGTAGTGCCTACCATGCTCACTGGGTGGTGACTTGATATGTATGTGCGTGCAGTCTATCACACCCAGTACCTTCGGGTAGTGTGCCACATGGTGGAAGAGACGCATATTGCTGGCCAACTCCTCCTTAGTTCGGGGAGAGTATATATGCTCATTGGCATGTGGTATCATGGCATCCAGCAACTGGTGTAGTACCCTGGATGCTGATGCCTGTGAGATCCCCATTATATCTCCAGTTGCCTTTGAAAGGTACCTGTGGCTAGTATTCGCAAGCTTACACATACCTTCGTGTCCACTGGGATGGGTTCCCCTCTGTTGTTTCTGGATCTCAGGCGTGGCCGGCACAGCTCAACTATTTGCTATAAGATGTCCCTGTCCACCCTGTAATGCTCTACTATCTCCAGATCATGTAGCCCCTGGTAGGTTACCCTTGGTCTGAACACTCTTCTCCTCCTCCAGGGCCTGCGGTAGTTGTCAGCATCATCCTCCACAACACCGTCAGTCTCTAACACATGGCGATGAATCACAGCTATGGCAGCTCCCAACATGTACATTGTAAAAGTTTCCCAGATGTTTACACCTATGGTGCAGTGTTTGGGAATATACAGGTGCATGTGGGGTGCTTTCACGCTTTATACTGTTGTGCTGTGAACACCGATGATGTCATAGGGTGTGTATGTATGATCGTAGCTACAGGGTATCTTATGTGTTTTACGACAGGAACTACTATTGTGGTGCCTTTGGTGTTGAATTACATTTAGCTGCCGTGGATTACCTCTTACCCTTCCCTTTACATTTCTTCACGTTTCACCTCCCATTTTCTGGCATGCATCCAGCAGCCTGCTTTCATTTGTACTTTTCTACACCTGGCTTATCTTGCATAATGTGTTCTATGGCCGGTCTACTGCAGGTTTGCTTTTCTGTGCTATTACAGTTCTCTTTTCTTTGCAATTCAACACCTCCCCTATCCTGTTTTGCAGGTTTCTGCGAGCAGACTTGTCAGCTGCCATCGATTGCCCACTGTGAGTTAATAGGTGTTAATTGCTCAGTTGTACTCCAATTACCCTACTGCGGCATTTCCTTATTTTCTTCCCCTGACCTTCCTGTTTGAGCTATGGTGCACGGCGCGTGCATCCGCTTACTGGGCTTTGGGCACGTTTTCCTCCCTGTACACATGTGCTTTCGGGCACCATATGTGCTCTCAGCTAAACGATGCTATACCTACCTCCCCACCCCTGTCCTGCGACTTTGCTTAGCAATGGCCAGGCCGGATTTGCATTGCTCCAATGTGCTTACAGCTACGTTGGCACACCCCACTGCTGATGTCATGCTGATGTCATGTATACCTCTAAGCCACTCCTCGGTGTTGTAGCGCTGTGCCGTATGGTACATCCTTAGTCCGGCGGGACGTTTGCGATTCACTATTACCTGCCTCATTTGCATGGCATTGACTACTAATTCCTAGTTACTGCACCGAACACTGTCACAGACCCTTTGCAGCCCTTGCAGCTTGGTTGTGGTGTACCATGCATACCATTGAGTATTATGGTGAAATCATGATTTGTATTACATTGCGATTTTATGACATTTGTATATATTTTCTTTGTGTTCCCATTTGCGCACACATGCCCTGCAGTTTTACTTTGCGTTACTGTGGACATGACATTAAATGTTGTTTTTTAGGTGTTGTGCATCTTTTCTTATGCTATTGGCTGTATATTTAGCCATTGGCATATGTTAACTTTGTAATACGAGTCTGGTCTGCTTTCATAGCTCCGATGTTCTGTTTGGAAAAATGTAAACCGTGTTTTTTGGTTTACATTTCTGTGGGCTTACGCTATGCCTGTACCACTTCATGAATCGCTATGTACCTTCATTTGCATGATGCAGCACTGCACATGGGGTGATTAGCATACCTAAGCCAAGGGCTGCGCAGATCTGGCGTACGCCAGTAGTGCACGTGGAATTGGATCATACCTGAATCGCTCGGTGGCCATGTTTGGCATTATACCGCCTACGCTACGCCTGCGCCTGGCGCAAGCTTCATGAATCCCGGGGATTGTCTCTAGTCACCATTCTGGCCACTCGGACTAACTGGCATTTTATAACTGAGTGATTTTTCTTTAATTGAAGAACCCCGTTATATTATTTTAACTAATAATTATATTTTGTTTGATCAAAAAATGTACCTACAACATATAGGCATTGCAATGGGCTCATCTTGTGGTGGCAGTTTTTCAAACCTTGTTATGGCCCATTGGGAGAACGAATACATAGAGAAAAATACCCAGGTTAATGAATTGATTCATTATTATACTAGATTTTTAGATGACATCTTGATTGTTATAAAAAAGACAAAAATTCAACATAGCAATTTGTAATTTGTTGATTACCTTAATAATACAACTGACTTTTTCAGTTTTACATTTAATTACAATGAAGATTGTATAACATACCTAGATATACAGTTATGCAAGGATAGAGAATTGGGATGGTATGTTGCAGAAATACACAGGAAAGAAACCTACTCAAATACATTCTTACATTTCTCAAGTTGCCACCCGTTACATCAAAAGTACTCGGTTATAAAAGGCCAGTTAGTCCAAGCAGCCAGAATGGTGACTAGAGACAATGATTTTATAGAAGAATGTCAAAATTTATATAAGATATTCTTAAGAAGGGGTTATCCAAATAATTTATTAATCAAAATTATTGAAGAAGTACAGTGTAAAAAAAGTATAGGAATATATACACCTATCCTTAACCAACAGAATTCCTTTGACAGCAACGTTGCATATGATGGAGTGGACATAAACCAGTCAGTACATGATGACCTAGAATTTAAACATTGGTTTTATTACCACATACAACCTAGATGCTGTGGAATTCAAGAAAATAATACTTAAAAACTGGAATTTATTAAGAGGACAGACTTCAATTAATAACAAATTTACCAAAATGCCTCAAGTTATATTCAAAAGAGGGAAGAACTTAAAATGCCTTTTGGAAAATAGCAATACAAATAATAAAAATCAGATGGTGAAAAACACTGGTATGTACACTTGCGGTATGTGTAATTATTGTAGTAATAGGGAGATAGATAAGACATTTAAAGTTGGAAACAAGAATTACACTATTAACAAGAGATTTTCATGCAAATCTAGATCCATAGTATACATAGATTTATGTCAATCATGCCCATGTTTTTATATAGGAAAGTCGGATCACAAGTTAAAAGAAAGGATGTAGGAACACCTATACAGCATAAGGAAAAGCAAAATGGAGAATGCATTGGCCAAACACACAGTAGAGTATCCAACCCATACTTTAAAATTTAAAGCAATTGATCAAATTACACAGGATGGAAGGGGTGGCCCTGCGTCACTGTTATTAGAGAGGCTAGAGTTGTTATGGCAACTAAGATTGAATGCAGGAGTATACCCAGGTTTAAATGAAATGTCTTTGATTTTGTGTATTCTTAAACTGAAAAGTTTAACTAGATAGTTTTCAATTAATAAATTTAATTCTTAGTTAAAAAAGTTTTTTTTATATATATATGAAGCAAACAACAGATACCAGCACTTGCTAACCAACCAATAAATTAAAAAAAAGTGTTTGGGCACGCTGGTAGTGATAGAAAGGATTTATTGACACCAAAATCCACTGAAATAAAGTGCTCGAACTATAGAGCTAAACAAAATGTAAAATGAACGCTCTTCTAAATTCACCAAATGCTGCGTTTTCGTCAGTATGACTTCATCAGACACTCTAACTTCTTAATACACATATTTAAATACTAAACAGTTTAATTAAAAGCATTTCACTGGTTCTGCAAACCATATCAATTAATTCAAACACACCAATCATGTTCTTACATTCATTAATATTAATATCCCTCATTAAATATACTTTATTCCTCTAAATAAAAACTCCTTTATATTAAGATATATATTTAAAAATATAACTTTTAAAGGTAATATAAATACTATTAAAAAAACTTTTTATAAATATACATACACATATTAAATAAATATGAACATTGCATATTATAAAATCCTCAGATTGTTGTTTTAATGAATTTTGTGTGAGAAAATATCAAATTGATTTCTTATAGGCATGCTGCCCCCTAGTGCCCAAATTCCTAACTACACTATAATTTATTAGCCCTTAATTTGAGTAGTGGAGTTATAGTTAGGAAGTCATTGATCCCAGGGCTTGTGTTGGAATCCAGGTATACCTGCCACCATAATTCCTTATTTTCTAGGATGTCCTCCCAAGGACCACCCCTTATGTCTGGTATTACCTGGTCCAACACAAAAAACTCATATTTTGCATTTGGGCATATGATACTGTGTTTGTAAAGTGCGTTAGTGCTTTTATTTTTCAGAATGTCATAGTAATGTTCGTAAATTCTACGTTTCAAGCATCTCTCAGTTTTACCTACGTAGAATGATTGACATACCTGACAAATTGCTATATAAACTATTCCTCTACTTTCACAGTTGTAGTATGACCTACTTTTAATCTTTTTCTTTCTACTGTCCAAATATATTTCTGCCTTGTTCATGACATATGGGCATTGTTGGCATCTTCCGCATTTATATGTCCCACACCTTCTAATGTTCTTATCCCCCTTCATTTCTTTTCTCCTTTCTAATATTTTACCAATATTTGGTGGGTTTTTATACACCATCTTTGGTTTCATCTTCGGTATCTCTTCGATATCTGTTAAGGTACTAAATTTATTCCACTCCTTTATGAAGATGTCCTTAAACTTCCTATTAAAGCTATTATATTCTACAACCAGACTTCTTCTATAATCATCTTGATTTATTCTCTTTGTATCTGTCTCTGGAGTGTATCTTGTATCTGTATTTTGTTTGTCCCCCTTACCTATTATAGGTTCAAACCTGCCCCCTCTACCTTCTTCGACTTCACTTTTTAACTTATTAATAAATTCATCAGGGTAACCCCGTTCTTTAAACATATTGTATAAAGTCCTACATTCTTCCTGGAAATCAGTGTTGTTTGATGTCATTCGGGAGCCCCTGACGAACTGCCCCTTGACGATGTTCCTCTTACTATTTAGGGGATGTGCACTATCATAATGTAAGAAGGAGTTCACATACGTCTCCTTTCTATAGACCCTGCTCTCAAATTTACCAGCCCTTTTGTATATTTCTATATCTAAATACTTTAAGGACTCTGTACTAATAGAGTATGTAAACTTCAAGAATTTAGTTGTTTGGTTAATATAATCCATGAATTCCATGAATTTTTCATCACTTCCTATCCAAAAAATAACTATATCGTCCAGGAATCTGTGATATAACATCCAAAATTCTTTATAAGTACTTTTTATAATAAATTGCTCTTCCCATTTTGCAAGTACTATATTAGCGTAAGTGGGGGCACAAGCGGCCCCCATGGACACTCCCGTCTTTTGCCTGTAATATTCACAATCAAACGTTATGAAGTTGTATTTTAGGATGGTGTCCATCAATATTACGCTAGCTATTTTATCATTCAGACTTAATGTAACATCATCAAACACAGATTCCTCAAAAAAATTCATACCCTCCAAGTGTGGTATACACCCGAACAGATCTATCACGTCAATAGTGACAAACTTGATATCATCCCTATACTTATCCTGTTTTAGTTCCCCAAAAAAATCCCAGGAATCCTTCAAAATTACTTTATTATTAATCCAAATATGTTTAGTCTTGAAGTCTACAAGTTTCGCTAGGGGGGCTGTTTTTGATCCTTCAGCCGATACTATTGGCCTCAATGGTGGGTTTCCCATATCCTTGTGAATTTTGGGAATTCCGAATATGGTAGCTACCTTAGGTTTCTTTACTTCTAAATACTTGTAGGTTTTTTCATCAATTACGTTCTCCATCACCAGGTCCTGTATAATAGTATCTATTCTGTGATAAGCCACATGAATTTCATTTAATGATACTTCAATGTATTTCTCTTCATCCCTTAGTATGGAATTCATTTTTCCTTCATACAATATTGTGTCCATAATTACTATCCCTCCACCCTTATCTGGTTTCATTACCCTCAAAGAAGCATTGCCACTTAATTCCTGTAGAACTTCGTTCTCCCTTTTACTTAAATTGTATTGTACCCAGCTTTTATTATATTTTCTCCTTACTGAGTCAATCATTATATTTTCGAAGTTCTTGATTTGAGGTATTAATGGAGGGTTGTATATGGACTTCCTTCTTAATGAATTTTCTCTACCATCTTCCCTATTAAAGCCCATCCTAGAGGCCATTATCTCTAAATTAATTTTCCTAGAGAACAACTTCACATCAAGAATGGTGCGTGTATAATCCCCTCTTTTATTTGGTATATATTTTAAACCTTTACTTAACAAAGAAAAGTGGTCAGGTTTTAATTTTAAAATACTAAAATTGTAAATAGTAAAATTCTGAAAGGTGTGTTTGACCATATTATTGTCTATGTCCCCAAATGACTGATCTATTCTCTCCGTGTGTGGGTTTTCAATTGGTACCTCTCCAGGATACTGAACAAATATTTCAGGGTTAGGGGTATTCATCAGTACCTCCTCCACCCTCTTTCCCCCCCCATTTCTGAAAATTTTCTCTATTATAATTATTATTCCCTTCGTTTGTATTCCTTCTATCCTGAATAGGGGGGAACTCATAATCATAACTTTCCTCATCCCATATATTATCCTGTCTAGGTCCATAATTATTTGTGTATTGTACATTCCTTCTTTTGTTATAATTATTTACCTTATGTACACTGTCATATACCTGTGTGTGTGGTTTAGGGTAACTAGTATGATTATCATATTCCATGATATCCCTTTTTAATTTCCCCATCTTCCGCTGTATCACCTCATCACACATTCTATCTATTTTACTTCTCATTGAAAAATATTTCTCATTTTCTTCTTTAATATCGAAGAATAGGTCAGTCTTAATACAGGTATCCAATGTTGTTATTTATTCCCCAGTTCATTTATTTTATTATTATTTTCTTCTATAATTAACTTGATCACTTCCAATCCACAATTGTTGAAAACTTTTATCAAGCACTCATGAAATTTAGAACCTATCTGTACATTGTTCGGGTATTTAAAAACTCTTAACCCCTTAGGGACTATTTCCCTTTCTAAACATTCCCTTAAATAAGCGTTTTCAATGTTCAAGGTTCTATATTTCATTAACATTTTATCCAGTCTCAGTATTTTCATGGCATAAGATTCATTGTTGTCAGCACTAACATCATTACTACTATTATTCACCTTAAATTGAAAGTCCCGTTTAAGCCATTCATTTATAGGCTTCTCATTAGTTAGCGTATGAACAGTACCTTTAAAATTAATTGGCAAATTTACTCTTTTCTTCGGGATTGCTCCCTTGTCCTTTCCATTGCTGTTTCGTATATCCCCATCGTTTGTCATGTCCAAAAAAATTCCAGGGGTATTGTTGGGATTAAAAAGTGTCCCCATATTGAGAACGCCGGCTCCTTCTTGGTCGCCTATAAGCTCTCTCTTCTTCCGCTTCCCCCTGTGTTCTTCCGGTTTTTCGGCCGCTTCGTCTCCATCCGTGGGATTCCTACTTCCAGCAATAAGGTTAGCACACAATGGTGTTAACAGGTCAATCAACTCTGTTAACTGGCCCATAAGCCGCCTGGCTTGGCCCGTTTCCTCCTGCATAGTAACGCTCATCCTCTCGATCACAACGCCAGCGGACCCTCCTCTCAAACCACGAAGCAAACAACAGATACCAGCACTTGCTAACCCCAATAAATTCACATATTTAAATACTAAACAGTTTAATTAAGCATTACATTCATTAATATTAATATCCCTCATTAAATATACTTTATTCCTCTAAATAAAACTCCTTTATATTAAGATATATATTTAAAATATAACTTTTAAAGGTAATATAAATACTATTAAAAAAACTTTTTATAAATATACATACACATATTAAATAAATATGAACATTGCATATTATAAAATCCTCAGATTGTTGTTTTAATGAATTTTGTGTGAGAAAATATCAAATTGATTTCTTATAGGCATGCTGCCCCCTAGTGCCCAAATTCCTAACTACACTATAATTTATTAGCCCTTAATTTGAGTAGTGGAGTTATAGTTAGGAAGTCATTGATCCCAGGGCTTGTGTTGGAATCCAGGTATACCTGTTTGTTAAGACAACAATCTGAGAATTTTATAATATGCAATGTTCATATTTATTTAATATGTGTATGTATATTTATAAAAAGTTTTTTTAATAGTATTTATATTACCTTTAAAAGTTATATTTTTAAATATATATCTTAATATAAAGGAGTTTTTATTTAGAGGAATAAAGTATATTTAATGAGGGATATTAATATTAATGAATGTAAGAACATGATTGGTGTGTTTGAATTAATTGATATGGTTTGCAGAACCAGTGAAATGCTTTTAATTAAACTGTTTAGTATTTAAATATGTGTATTAGTTAGAGTGTTGATGAAAGTCATACTGACTAAAACGCAGCATTTTACATTTTGTTTAGCTCTATAGTTCTTTCTATCACTACCTTTTTTGAATTTATTTTTTATATATATATTTTAATGTATTAAATAAGCTGGGACAGTCAATTTTATGTGAGCAAAAAAACTTTTTTGTGAGCAATTTTTGGTGAACAATAGTTTGTGAGCGATGTACATCACAGCTTTTAGGAATCCATAGGGTTAATATGTTTGTGGGGGAATTATTATTGGTGGAGTAAAGTCACATGACATGTTTTTAAAGTATTTATGTGGAGTTATATTTGTAAATACTTTATCTGTTGAAGTTCTAATACCTGGTGGAATGAAAAACGCTTAATAAATACCTTTGTTTGTGGATTATTTTTTTGCCTTGGACTACTTCCTTCTGTACCTGTCATTTTTGTGGGTCTTTTTTATGTTGTCCATCTGAAAAGTGGACTTCCATGTTAATCACAGCATTTCAACAGTCCTACTATGCTGACACCGAATGATGCCAGCACTGGGAACACATGTAGATAGCAGTCTGAACTTCAACCACCAAGTGGCCACAGTGGTATTGAAAGCCTATGTTGTACACATCACACATCATGCAATCATATGCATATCTTAGTACTTTAGGACAGCACTGTAGTCAAACCTCATCAGAACAATAATAAAGTATAATTCTGTCTTTATCATGTACCTCAGCAGACACATGCAGCAGCTGGAGAGACCACAGGGCTTTCTCAGCAAGATAATACAGGGCCTACAAACAATGCCATGATGTATGTGGATAGAATTAAAGCCATGTCACTGTACTCTGTTTGTTACAGGATGAGGTTATGTCTGCCTGGCCTCTAGGCCAGTGTCTGTCCCTGCCCTGGTGGGAGTACTGCATATCCAAAAATCTGATATAGCTGATGACATCAGCAGTGTCTGTTGATGAGAATATGGTAATAATAGTGCCCCATATGGTGGTGTAAAAGGCTGTCAGTAATTTCAAGCAAGAGCTGATACACACACACACTCTCTTACACACACACACACACACACACACACACACACACACACACACACACACACACACACACACCTTGTTGACTGCAGTGAGAATAGAACCCCTACTTATCTAGTACACGGACTACAGAAAACAATACTTTACACAGGCACCATGGCACAAGTCTGACTTTTACAAGACTGCAGGGGAACTTATAGTAGATGATATTGGCAGGCCATGTGGGGGACAAGATGTTCAGTGGGCTGCATAAAAGCAATGTGCAGGTATCTGCAAGAATCAAAATACTGTCACATCTTGGTATTGGAGCAGTAATTGTGGGATACACACTTCTGGTTCTCTATCTAGAGACACACTTGCCCAGTTGACTGCCATGAGAACAGAACCACTGCCTAAGTACACAGATTACAGAACACAGTACGTTACAGAAGCACCACGGCACACTTCTGACTTTTCTAAAAGTGCAGGTGAACTTACAGTTGATGATATCAGCAGGCCATGTGGGGGATAAAATGTTGGGAAGCCTGCATAGGCTCATAGATTCATATGTTCATAGGGGACTACTAGCCTAATGGCTCTACAGTATTTAGAATCCTAGCTGTGTAAAAACACAAGTATCCTTATTGAGAATAGTTGGATGGTCATTGATAGCAGAGTAAATTTGTGAGCAGCACCAATTGGCGCTATCCATGAGGGACATAGGTGCCACCCCGGCTGTGACTTTACAATCACCCAACCAGGTCAAGGTTGTACTTGAACAGGGTCATTGAGAAGCACTGCTTCACATGCAGTGGGATCCTATTACAGAGGAATGCAAATCATTGGGGGATATAGCTGTCTCCCCAGCATGTTCTGTTTATGTCACAGGCTAGGCTGAGAACCCTGGGCTAAGTTATTCTTGCCCCATTTGATTTGCAGATGTCCAACATTTCCAGTAGGGCAGGGCCTGACACTGCTATGTAGGGCAGGCATAGGTCACCTCTCAGCAGGCTGCTTGATACTGAGTACAGTGACAGGTCTTTCACTCTTTCCATGTATGCAATGTTTGGATCCCTGGGGTCTCCCAGGCACAAACCTGTGTGTTCTCCAATTGCTGCAAGTGTCCAATGGGGTACAGACATTAGGGAGCATTGTACTCAAGTAGTCTGATAATACAGTAGAGGTATGACTACCATGGTCTTGGATGTGATGTCCATATGTATGATGCATGCAATGCAGAATGTGTGTGCCATCACTATGTAGTGAAAGTGTAGATTGCTATCAACATGTGTTCCCACGTTTCACAATATTATGTTTGATCTTAGAGGGGTCCTATGTATATCATAATTGCAGGGGTACTTCATTGCCAAAGGGGACAATGAGCCACTGTATGCTTTAGGGTACAGTCCGTGAATTTGGCATCAGTTATTTGTGTATGGTAGCCCCTTCTGCAATATGTTACCACCATAGAGGGACTCTATATTAGTGCATCCATTTACCACTCATCTGCAAACTTGGTAAACCACAGGCCATCTACCATTGCCTATGCTTCAGGGATGTAGTTTGCAAACAGTTGAGGGCCCAGCACAAATCCTTATGGTATTCTAATGGTAAGTGGCTAATGGTGGAGGTGCAGTCCACAAGTTTGAGAGTGTGTGCTCTGTTAGTGAGTCATGCTAGTAAGCCCGTTGCCTATCCCTCTACTACAGTATGGCTTAGTTCCAATGTGGGAGATCTTCATTATGAGACATGAATAGAGGATAATGTTTAAGGTCCTGGATAACTCAACATAGGCAGTATGCCTTGTTATCCCTTATCTGGGTCTTTGAAGGTCAGTATTCAAGAAGTCCACGAGGTTCAGTAAGCAAGATCTACCTCTGGCAAAAAGAAAATGGGTCAGTTCAAGTGTGTTGAAGGTTGCCTATGTCCCTGTGGATATGATTCATGCTGGTTTTTTCCCTAACCTTGCAGATAAGGCTTTTAGGCATATGGGTCAATAGCTGTAGCTCTGCATGTTGCCAGATTGATGTGCATTGCATAGCATACAACATTTGATATTACATTTTGTACTGTGGTTGATATATGTGTGGAAAAGATACTGAGACACCAGAGATGCAGTGCTTGGGAGGGTAGCAGCACATTGATGTATTGTAAATATCCGACATATTGTTAGCTAGGCCTCTCAGTTTGTAATGTTTCCACATGTAATTTCATGTCATACATAGGGAATGGACAGTTAACAGCAGAATTCAGCATAATATGTACATTTCCATAGAGCGACAGTTATAAAAGTGCATATGCATGTGTGATACACATGTTTGCAAACATGTGAAACACATTGCTAAAGTTTGACAGTTAGTATTGTATATGAAATCCGCCTGCTGCTTTACTGACTCTGTGGCAGCATGTGTTAATGCATTGATACATTCATTGTTGGGGCCATATGGTACTGGGCTCAAATATAGGTTTATATAATACTTTTAAATACATTGCTGCTCTTTGCCACTGCTGCTAATTAGAGTGCAATACACACCTTCATGTAAAAATGTATTAAAGAGGTGAAATGGGGTAGATAGGACAGTGGTGAATGAGGACCAACCATGGGGAAGAACAAAGGGAAAGCAGGGCAGGAATATGCAGGAGGGAGGGAGGAAAAAAGCATAGCTATCCATTTGTTTAACTCTGTAAAGTGAACATATGTGGAAAATATTAACTTAATTTTGATTGTCACCTATAGCCAAATGGACCAAAGCAAATGCATCAAGAAGACATGTGTGTGTGAAAGGGAGAGCTATGTATTGGACTTTTTTTTTTTTTGAGGGACAGGTGCCCATTTTTTTTTTTTTGAGAGACAGAGAAGAATGTTGGGGAAGGGACATGGGTATGTCTAGGTCAGGTAAGAAGGTCTAGGTGAGGAAGTAATTGCATACAGACAAAACAAACAGGACAAGAAACAGGGATGGTGATGGACACAACTATGATTGGGGGTGAGGGTGGGGACATCCTGAACACATGGTCATCAAGCTGGGTGACAGTGAGATCCTGAACTCATGGTCATCAAGCTGGGTGACAGTGAGAATCAAGTCCTCACCCACTGGACTGTCATCACTGTCACCTCACTCTGTCACTGACTGGAGTGCTTGACATCTCCTTCTCCTAGTACTATGCCAAATGAGGGAGAGCAGACTATCCAGCAGCATAAGAGTGTACCATTGGTGCAGCACACAACCCTACCCACCATCCCTGGCAACTCGATTTAGGCAATAAAATCACCACCTCCACCACTGCTACTGAAGGGTACTACTGGACCAGCCTCTGATGCGGGACTACCTGAGTGTGCAGGTTCATAGGTTCATAGATTCATAGGTAGGTACTAGGCTATCAGCTTTGGGGCCTATATAAGACTAGCCAAAAAGGTTCTCTGGCTTTCGCCACCCAAGAAAATTATTTTCCTGTGCCCCTGTCAAGCAGTGCTGCAGAAGTGATCCCTGGGGTGATTTTTCTATTTCCCATCCAGTCGTCAAGGTAGTGCAGAGGCAGCATAATCAGTGCTTCCATGTTGGCTCACAGACATGCTGGGTATTTATGCTGGACCCGGTTGAGAGGGGCAGGTGGATTCTGTGTGACAGACCTATTCCACTGTGCTGTGGAGTACTTTAGTGATGTGGTACACATGAATGACATTGTCACATTTTGACGGCACATAATAATATTAAAAAAAGAAATACAAATAAAGTAAAATAAAAATTATTTTTACAAAAAAATAAAATAACATAATAAAATAAAAAATTCAAAAATGAAAAATAAAAAAATGACACAAAGTATTTTATTATAAATAATATGAAATAAAATAATAAAAACAAGAGATATAAGGGTTGGGGCATGAAAAAAAAGATAAGATTAGTATCTTCATATATGACATACAATGCATTAATAAAATTATTGGAGTCTATAATTTTAACTTTCACATTTAAGACTACCACCTCCTAACAGATGTATGCCATACTACAGATTGCAGCAAGTAGTCCTTGAGATGTTCATATATTGCACATATGCATGCACCAGTTATGCAGATTACAGTTTACAGACAGGCATTTGTGCCACTGGCATGGAGTTTTTACTTTAATTGAAATTTTATTAAATAATTAACAGTATTGTATAGTTGGGAAGTGTGGTATTTGAACACACAACTACTGACTAAAGTCTAATATTGTACTCTTGGTTTGTGCTACAGACTAATGAATGCATGCATCCTTGCTTTTTACAGTTGGGATATGTATGTTCAATTTGATACAACTCTATAAAATACCAAAAATATATATCTTTAACTTTTAATGGTAGAATAACAGTACTCTACTGCTGCATACAGACCACATGCTTTCCTCAGCCTCTCAAATCTTGCCCCATGGGTTCAGACTTTGCACTCAAGTTCACTGGCAGCAGTGAAAAAAACAGAACAGACTCCAACACAGAGTAAACAAACTAAGAAAAATATATACTGCAGAGGCTTAAAACCACAGTTCCAGCAGAAAAAACAATTCCAGAGAAATACTCAAAGAAAGAAAGAAACATTTGCTTTTAGTGCTTTCATTTTAATAAGTGCAAAACTTCTTCAAATAAAAGAGTAAAAAATCCAAGCCAGTTCTAACAACAGAACAGAAGACCATTATGAATACCAGTCTTGGCTATAGTCTGTTTTTAATTCTTACAAGTACTCTCTGTAGATGATACTTTCACAAGTGTGGGATGCCCTGTACCCTAAATTCATCAGTCTAGCAGTCGAGTGTATGTCTTCCTTCTCCGTAGGTCATTATAATGAAGCCTACATTGCTTTCCAGTGCACAGTATACTGGTGGCACTGGATACAGCTCTGGCTAAACTATCACAAGCCTCTGACTTATACTGTAAGCCCGAATAGTCCCCATACAGAAGCCTGTCACTGTGGTTCTTAACTAGGAGTCCAATAAAAATCTTAGACTCCTGGACACCCACCTCTGAGCCCTAAACCTGGCTCCTTCTCCACAAATGCCTGCATTGTCTGTCACAGATCTAGACAATGGAGACTGGTGCTTTCCCACCAATTACAGTTACTGCATTTACTGGTAGTGAGCACACTGTCTGAAACTGTTGAGCTCTGCTTACCATTGCGCAAATGCATTGGTTGGCAGTGCACACCCTGGAGCAACATGTTTGCTCTTTGGTAAGTGGAGAGCAACAGTGAGGCATTACATAAGTGCAATTATAATTCCAAAGTTACTGGATGTACAGGCAGTTGTGTATGTGTTTTAGGCAAATGAGAAGGGTATGCCAGTCCAGACAGCAGAATTATACTTACAGGAATACAGTACACAGTATACCCACAGTCATACATCTGATAATAAATGTGGTGACACATAGATAAATAATGAAATAACTGACACAATACTACTGTGTCAGCCCTCATACATATAATTAATATCATCTCCACTATTTCAAGTGTTATAAGTGAGTGTGACTATAATGGGAAGTGGAACAACAGTAAAAGTGTATGGAATATCCTGTATTTAAACCAAGGACCAGTCCTACACTTACACCTGTTGCCACAAGAAGGTTGAAATAACACTTGTCTATCTTTCAGTTTATTGATATAGACTGCAATGTCATAACAGTGAAAAAAAAGTTGCACACCCTATACTAGATCCCAGGACCATCTGTACTTCAGGCCTACAGTTATACTTGCTGCCACAGGACTAGTTACATGACATTCGCTATTTTAGAAATCATTCTTAAGGTCTCACTGTTAACCATCCCTCATTGCTGCTTAGAAGGTTTGTGCTATGGCCAATAGCATTAATTCAATGGATTTGGTTTCTGATTTTGGCTCTCTGGGTCTAGTCTGCTTCCTGGAGGTTCCAGTTGTCCAGTTGGTGAACTGCCTCACTTCATGCAAATGAGATAAGCACAGCAAAACTCGGCATCCATTTCCTGCATTCCTGTGATTGCCCTAAGCACCTCATCTCACAAACACTACCACGCCCCCCCCCCCAAAATTAGACAAACAAAGACAAAAAAATGAGAAAAAGAAAAATGGGGCAAGTAGTTGAAATGAGTAAAATCAGTGTATAACATACACACAAGAAAATGATGGCGCACATCAGGTATGTCTACATAGATATGGATTTGAACTCTCTCTCCAATGCACTTTCAGAACACTGTATTCATAGGTTCATAGGTTCATAGGTTCATACTAGGCTATCTGCCCAGGGCATGCCCAAAGGCATTTCCATAGTTAGTTTGAATAAAAACTATGCTTCTAATTACCCATTCCTTGCCTGAAATTTTAACTATGCCTATGAAGCAGTGACTCTGTTGAAGTAATCCTATTGGTCATAATCCCTGGGTATCCATTGGTCAAAATTCCTCTTGAACAAGGCCATGATGCCTCTTCTCCACATGCTCGGCCCTTTTGTTCCACGTATTGTTGGTTCGAGGTGATCTATCTATCACGTGAATCTTATTATATATATAACCTATGTATAGGTCGCGGTCTGTCCTTTTTTGGGTAGGGATCAGAAGCATGGGGATGGTTTTGAAGCTCAAAGATATTCTATCAAATCTGGGCCTGATAAGGGAGCAGGTCTGCGGGCACAGGCTACTTGTGGATAAAATTGGAGGGGCAGCAGCTGGGCAGCATTTCAGTCGGTAGCATGACCTTTATTTTTTTGTTTTTATTTGTTTGGTGAGGGGGCAAGGGGCTTTTCGCTGCATGTCCGAACATTTTATCCAAATGGGGGCATTACCAAATCGATATGGGTGTACGAGCAGATATACACTTGACTATGACCATGAGCCCTTCCCATATGCAACCTTCATTCGTGAGGGCGAGCAGGGGGTTTTCCTCCTCACTACTCAAGCAACATGTCAAAGTCTAAAGACTAGACTCAATCCTAACCCCTTTAGAGAATTGAGTTCATTTTCATGACTAGTGTCATTATATGGTGCTAACTAGCTTAGTAACTTTTGTTTCGAAGTATGATATTTGATTTTTTTGTTTAACTTCAGGTGGCCATGGCCATGGCAGTTATTTTCTGTTGCCCGGTTGAGGCCCATCTGGAGGATGTGTGATGCAGCCACTCATGGCTTCAGTTTAGTTTGCATCTGCAATCAAACTTTGCCATAACCCTTTGTGTTTGCTTGTACTTCAGAAAAGTAGATGCCGTAGGAAAGAGTGACTCAGGACTGGGACTGAGCTGTGTGGGACACCACATGCAGGCAGTCTGACATACTCGGCTGCTCCTGATGGGCTGGACCTGTGTCGCTAGCCGCTTTGCAACCCATCTTGTGATGTATGATTTTACCGAGTAGCTGATGAGTTTTGGGATGATTTGTGTGTGGTTGTGTCAAGGGTCTTGCCAGGTCGAGGTAGGTTGTGTATGGACTGCCTTTCCTCCTATCCCTCTCCAATGACTGTCTCAAAAGGTCAACCAAGTTTAAATTTCCAGATCTGCCTTGACAAAGCCAAACTGGGTTGGATCCAAAGTCTGCAAGTTCCCCATGTCTTTATTTCCCAAGAGTTATGATCCTCCATTCTCCAGCTTGCAATGGCTGGTTCACAAGCCAATGGGGCGGCTAATTCCAGGGTCTGTGGAGGCAACCCTTTCCTTATGAAGTGGGACCATACCACTCCCAGGCCGTGTGCCCGAGGATCCTGGAAGTGAGGCTATGTGTCCTAACTGGTTTAAAACCTCTGTCCTAACATGAAGCACACAGCCGGGGACACCATCCCGTCCCGGGGAGCCTGTGTCACCCGCCTGTCCATGGGCAGTTCCTCACCTGGCACCTGGAGGCGTAGCCACAAATCCTGTTTGAGACACTCCTCTTTGTGGGGATAGGGGGAGGGGCTTGCACCTCTGAGTTCAGCCAGCACCTTAGCAATGTGTGTAGGTTGTTAGGTTTCTGTGTATCAGTGTCTATTTTTTTCATTTCTGGAGTAATTCCCTAGGTTTCTGCCCTATAGCTCTAGGTTTCTAACTGAGGCCTTATGATTGTCTTTAAATGGCTTTGGGATTTCCTCAAAATTTGAATTGGATGATTTTATTTTAGCTGGAGTTTTTTACTTTTAAATTAGTTTTTAGTGCCTGCTTCAAAGGTGTCTTCTCTTTGCTCCTTTTGCCCTTTGCTTCTTTTGTTGTAGCCTCCTTTTGTGTATGGCTGGGGTCACGGCTGGGGGTACTTTAGCTTGCCTTGTACTTTTGATCTTAGTTTTTTTTTGGGGATCCCTGATCCCCTTATCCATGCAGTCCTAGGGTGTGATTTGTAAGATTGAGTAAGGTTTGAGTAGTTTTCCAAGGCTTTTAGGGGGGGGCCTTAACCACACTAGTTTAGTTTTAGAAGTGTTGCCCGCTTTATGTTTTCACCTTTTTGGTTTTTTTTTTCAGGTGGGGGGGAGGGGGGGACCGCAGATTAGTAGTTGGATTTGATTCTGATCTCGAGGGTATACTTGGTGGTGTTGAACATTTTGATCCCATGTTCGTGATGATGAGATCAAGTATGTTTTCACCTCTTGTGGGTATTGGTGCTTTATCCCAGTTTTCTACACAAAGAGCTTTGCAGGAAAGAACTGAACTTAATCTGCATGCAACCAACTGCAACAGCATCTACAGTGATATCAAAACATACAAGTGTTATTTGTACATTTATTATTTTTGGATCCAAAACCTGTCATGATTACTGCTTCCAAATATACAGCTCTGTCTTACATTTCTGTGTTTGTTGGCCATTCTTCATTTATCCGACCAGTAATCTGAGACATGCAGTGTGCCCAGCATTATATATCATCACCTTAAAATGTGTGAAGATATACCCCCGGATTTACAAAGCCCTGTAGAATGTGCAGGATTAGTCCAAGAGCTATTTTTGACAATATGGCTAATGTGCGATCCAGGAACGAGCTCCCGGGATGTGCATGTGAGCTCTTAGACTAATCCTGCACAGACTGAGCTCCTGTATGCAAATTAGCCTTACTTGCAGGTGAAAAGCATGCAAATGAGGATAATATGTGATCCAGAAATCTGGCAGCTGTCCGTGCAGGACGAGTGCAGTGTGCAGAAATGTACTCGGTTAGTAACTGAGTACATTTTTGCAATCTACAAAACGGAGCTATGACAGTTCCAAATAAAGGCTGCATATCATTGAAGAAGCATGCCAATGGCCAAGTAGAAGGCCATTGGCATTGCAAAGTGTTTAAAAAAAAATAAAACCTTTTATTTTTTTTTTCGCCGATCTCGCCTGTTTAAGCATAGGGCAGCGGCATGCAAATGGGATCGGGGGAAATAATAAAATAAACCTAAAATAAGCATTCTAACTAAAATCAGTATTCTGCCATGCAAGTCAATGGCAGGCAGAAGACAACCTGGCCAGTGAGTAATGGTTGCTAAGGGGGAAGGCTCAGTGTGGGACATTTAACTATGCATTAGCAGGCAATCTTATGCAAATGAGGGAAAGGTTAGTGAATCCCAGATTTTCCCAGGGTGTGAGGCAGGTCCCAAGAGTGTAAGAGTATAAATAGCTGAGTGCAAGACTAGGATATAGGTGACATCATGGGGGGGTGTCAGGCATACTGTAAGTGGATTGGAGACCTGTGGCTCAGGATTGCTCCTAGCTTAGCACAGCTAAGCTAGGAGTGTGTCTAAACCTGCCTAGCACTCTTTACAAAGTGTAACCAGGTGTGGGTGCCACACACTGGGTTTTACAGGAAGAAAAAGGAAGTTAAATCAGGAAAAAGCAGCTCTGTGCACATTTGAGCACTCCGTTTGCACGGTGTGCACACAGGCTTAAACAGGGAGGCAATGGGAAGGGAAAACAGCTGTAGGAAGGTAATCAAGGTGAACTAGCTTAGCTGACAGGTGAAATGTATTAGAATCTGCCAATTACTCAGGCAGCAGAGCAGCCCAGCCCAGCACACCACTATAAACTATGTAAACACCTTTCCTCCTTGTTTTTCCCAAAAACTCTGCACCACCAGTGTATACAGACGGGGCAATTTTACAAAATGAAAGCAAGAGAAAAAATGTTAGTTGCTGCTTTTGCTATCATAAACCAGCAGCATGCGCAATAGGCTGAGGGTGATAAGGATGCGAATGATGCTGAGCATAGGTACCTTCCAAAGGCCAACTGGGGATTTGATGGGAATTTCTCAGGCATCAGCATCCAGAGTACTCCACTAGTTCCTGGATGCCATGTCAGCACATGTCGATGAGCACGTATATTTCCCCATCACCCATGAGACGTTGGCCAGCAATATGCATCTCTTCCACCAAATAGCAGAATATCCTGAGGTAGCGGGTGTAATAGACTGCACAAACATATGCATTAAAGCACCACCAGATGAGCGGGGTAGGGTCTACATCAACCGCAAGGGCTTCCCATCCGTCAACTGCCAGGTTGTGTGCGATGCCCAGGTCATAATAATGAATGTGTGTGCTGGCTGCCCTGGAAGCTACAACGATTCCCACATCTGGCATCTGACACAGCTATACCAGACATTTGCCAGTGGGGACATCCCACATGGTCACCTAGTGGGGGATGCTGGATACACACTGGAGCCATGACTGATGACACCCATCAGAAATGCACACACACCCCCAAACAAGAACTCCATAATGAGGCACACTCACAAACACGAATCATAATAGAGCGTGTGTTTGGGATGCTCAAGTCATGGTTACGGTGCCTGGACACATCCTGTGGAGCCTTGCAGTACTCACCAAATACATGCACCCAAATTGTCCTAGTATGTGCCATGCTACACAATATGATCCTGCGGAAACAGCTGCAGCAGGAACAGCATGGGGCAGGGCCACACAGCCCCCCACCAGTGCCAAGGCTTGCACAGGCACAGAGTGACTCAGAGGAGGAACAACCTGAGCCTGCCCCAGTAGGCAGAAGGAGGCATGCCCAGTATGCCCTGGCCTTGGCAAAGAGGCAACGCATAGCACATGCACTGACACAGTAACAATCCAGGGAATGACACCTCTCTCTGACTCACACAACAGTAAAAGGGATGCCAAACATGACACTACCTGTGCTCAACCATGTATAGGGAGTGTACTATGTGCATCCAACATAGGCAGCCCTGCAGCACCACCTTCAATACTGGGATACCCACAAGGTAAGTGACTCACACATGCCAGTTGGGGGGGCACATACCCAACAACAGTCACAGCCAGCAGGATGGGTGTAGACAAACACAACAAATGCTGTACTATGGCCTCTGAATGAGTGGGTAACCCCTACCCCAGGCATACACAGACAAAATACAGCAGGCCAGCCAGTTGGATGTAAGTTGTGAAGGCTAGGAAGTCAGAAACTAATATGCAGGTAGTGAAAGCTAATATCTGTAGTACACTGGTATACCCCTAGCCAGCACAATAGGCAAGACTACATACTGAAATGGTTTACCCGACATACCAGTACAGTCCTAACAAATGTGTAAAAGTGTAAGGTGTACCCCACCATCCTATGTACACTTATAGTAACAGTCAGGTGTGCCCCCCACCTCTGTGTAGAAATGTAGAAACAGGCAGGTCCCCCCCACTATGCAGAAATGTAGCAACAGTCAATGCCATATGACTGATGTATACCCTGCAGACACAGCATGCTACCTGTTGGTGTACAACACAAAGGTCAGCATCACAGTACAAAGCAGTGGTGGATGGTGACTTCAAATCAAAGGGGGGCTGCAGAAGATAGCTGAATGGGTGGGGTCAATGGGAAGGGGTGCGGCCAACCAGAAAGGGGAGGAGCTATGCTCAAAACCACATAAACTGTAACTTTAATTAAATACGCTGCCCTGGGTACCAAACCGTCATTATGAGAGTCCAGACAAGACAAAATGAAGTGTAGAAGAAAAAACTCAATGCATTGGCTGCATGACAGCTTACTTAAAATCTAGATGGAAACAAAAAGGTTGTGAGGCATGAAAAAATAAATTACTTTTTAAATACATTACTGGAATGCCAGTCAAAATCAAGTATAAGAAAAACAAGCAGCACTCAACTCAAACCACTTCTCCTTGCACTGCAGTTCTAATTATAATTTATATTCAGCTTTATTAAAGTACCAAGTAACATGCTGAAAGTAGAAATCTCTGTGATACCCCCACTTGTAAAACTGTTTGTTATCCAAAAAAAGACCTGCTGTCTGACAACAACTGTCTACTTGTTTCATGGGGAAAACATGATCAAAATAAAAAATGAAAAGCAAACAAGAAACAAGCTCAAGAAACATTGCTTAAAGGATTACTGCGCAGGTTATGGACCACACACGATAGATTGGCATTCTGTTTAGTTTACAGGTAAAGCCTGCAAAGATGACTGCAAGTCTCCAACAAATGTAATGAGCTTCTTAAAATAATGCAATCCTGTCCTTTATTACAAATACTGTCATATGCATTTCAATACCCAACGCTTATACGTTATCTAGTTATGTAAGTATTCTCTGCATGGCAACAACAGAAAGGCTTTCAATGATGGCAGTTCTTTAACAGTATGCTTATTAAAGCTTACTTGCATCTTACAGTCTCACACAAGCTTACCTAATGGTCATTAAAGCATTGCTACTTAAACACAGAGCAACATACACTTTCTGTATAATAATAAGCATTAATCAACTGTATAAAAATATGACAGAAACCAGATCATTCTGCAAAATCAAGGATAGATGAAAAGCCACTGTAGTATTTGTGTCTACCTTGGATGGGGGAATACTCTGCACATTTACACTGCATAACTGCTCCTTGCCTTGCTTGGACACATCCAGAGTCACTACATGGGGGAGTGGGGTGCAACAAGTATGTCACAATTTGAAATGTCTCTGGCTGACTGTGATGGCCCTGCCACATTTGTCATACCTCTCAACCTCAGAGCAAGAAATCTGGACAAAGCCATACATAGAAGTGAGACAAAGGCCCAAAAATAAGGACAATTATTTTAAATATTGCTCTTACAAACTTAGAAAGATAATAGAATAGTTGCATTAGTATGAATTTTCTTAAGAGTATGAAATCTGAAACTCAAATGTTTGTCATTATTTTCTAACTTCAGTCTTTAATGATTTGCCACTAATTTGCCAAAAAAACACAATTTTATGAAAAATGGACCAAAAATGTGATGCAAAAATATGAAATAGCCACACAATACAGCTGGGAACCCGTTAAAGAAGGGACACCTTTTTAATATTAGTACTGCTAACTTGAGCAGCTGACAAAATAAAAGAATCTACATGCATTTCTGAAATAAAAGTAATCTATAACTCTGATTATTACAGTTATTAATTGTAAACCCTCCATGTTTAATTCCAAAATTGCCATTTTGCGGAGGGATTATTAGGGGAAGAGCAACATTTTCAGCCAAAACTGGGGACAGTTGAGAGGTATGGATATACCTAATTCTATAAAGCAATTTATTTGCATGTACCTCTCAACCTGTTAATGCAGGAAATCTGGACAAGGCCAAATACATTGGGGGAACATATAAACAGTACTAAAAATTGCTCTTGTATAAACTGAGACAGTTGATAGAATAACAGGTCTTGCTTTAGCATGCATTTTTCTGAAGGTTATGAAGTTTGAAACTCAGTGTCTGTTATTATTTAGTGACTTAATTCTTAAATGATTGGCCAAAAAAGCACACATTTTGTGAGGAACAAAGAAGCAAAAATCTATTCATTCTGCAAAAATCTGGACAGCTGAGGGATATGGTTCTGCTGGGGCTGTCTTTGAGTTTGCCGCCCTTCCCCCCTCACAAAATCATGGTCGAATGGAGCCTCCCCCCTGCAGCCATTCCAATGAACCATTACTTAGCTATTTCACCCCATTTACCATAAACACTAATGTGCATACTGCTTTACTTCTGCGATGATTTGGACTTCATTTGAAAGTTTTATTTTGCATTTTACAGCACAAACACTAATGTCTATCTGCTAAACAAAGCAATGCAGTCTCACAATGAAAACAGAGTTCGCATTAAAATTTCTCTACCCTTGAAACTCACATTCATTGAAACAGCATTGAAACCTACATTCAATTCAATTGGACTTTTAAGTACATTAGTTACAGTAATTTGGAAGTAGAATAATAATGAAAATGTCTGGATGTCTGGTTTTCATACAAGGTGATTACATAAGTAGCCAGCAGTATGGGTATTAGAGAATAGTGTAACATTATGAGGGAAGGCATGTATTTAGAAGCAAATATGGCAAATACAAAGACAATTACAGCATACAGTAGTTCCATCTGAGTTTACATCTTGGCCTAAATACAATTATAACTAGACTCAAGTTTAACACATTTACCTACTGAATCAATTAAATATACAGTATTCTGGAGGACGTACTAATGAAAATAGATAAAATTACAAAAAAGAAGAAAGGTAAGCTCATATCCAGACAAGCAACCATTAAAATATGCATTGGAAGGGCACAGCAAAATGAGTACACTACAGGCCATATCAGTTATGCATGCAGAAAGCAATGTAGTAACATAGTTAAGTAATCTTTTATGCTGTATGGTGATGGGTTTGTCGAGGGGATAAGACAGAGGGAATTGATGCTATAAGGGAGGCTTGAAATGTGAATAATCAGAAACCTAGGAGGAAAGGCAAAGCTGGCATGTTTAGAGAATAGTGATATATAGAACATGACAAAGGTAATGGTAATATGAAAGACAAGATGACATATGGAAGATAAAATGTAGGGTGGATAAGTATGGCAGACAAGGACAGAAGGAGAAAATGAACCTGAAAAAAGAATCATCTAAAATCGCGTGACCAAGATGAAGCTGCATGGCCCATTGGCTTAGGCAGAACACTGTGGTGCATTGCACTTTATAGGAAGATTCCTAAAACATGCATTTTGCTCTTATAGTCATCAAGTTATTTGCCATGCTTTTTTGTGTCTGTGTGCCTATGAAAAGGAGATGTACTTACGGTTAATGTCTGAATCTCACTGTAGTTGTATCACTGATATCGTTAAATCTCACTGATTCTAGATAGAATATCCAATAAAAGAGAAGGTAAGGTCACTACAGTCAGTCATGTACGGGGTCTTCTCAGACAGAGGATGGCATTAGTATTACATCTGAGTTGCTCATGTGCATCTCAGAACTCAGACTTGCATACTATAAGTCTCAGAGGTAGTGATATACCAGCTGCCATTCATACCTGTAATCATAGCGAATTATGTACTAGTCCCTTTGCTTCAGAGTGAGCAAGCTTGATCGGCTCAGGGAGACACTGATGTACTATTCAAGTTGATAGAAAAGTAAAGTGTTGATTTTATTATATTATTAGTCAAAAGTAATTCTGATGTTAGAACTGAATTCTGACTCACATACCCATAGTCCAAATATATTTTACTCTAAAGCTTTATGCTAGTATTTCCTGCCTTATGCAAAATATTTTGAGAGACATTATCTTTCCTTGCCATTGAGGTTTCCTATCTTCTAGTTAAACCAGTTTTCAGACAATAACCATAAATTCCCTTTATTTACATAAAAAACTACATTTTTTACACTGGCAATAGATGCATTCAAAACATTTGACGCAGGACATTATTCCTAGCTCTTAAAGGCTATGTCTAAATTTGGCTTTTCAACTAAATTCTTCAAGTCAGTTCAAGCCATACTTAGTTATCAATCAATGGGTATTTTTACAAACAATGTGAAAATGGAGGCTGTCAAAGGGAACTACAGTTACACTGGCCTTTATTTATGTGGCCTAGAGAAAAAGTTGGGAAAGCAGGGGCGAAGTTAAATGAAATTCTCAGCTTTACTAAGATGTGCTAATTATTGTAAGAGCTAAGAATGTAGCATTGGATGGATAAGCTGTATATAGGGGTCCTATATACCAAAGAATTACCAGAGAGTAGACATCTGATTAGCTTTTGTAAACTATTTGGGTTAATGATTGCAAAGATATCCACTAGGCAAAGACTTCACATTTTACTCCAGTAGGCATCAGGCATGGGCTAGGTCAGACAGAATATAAATTGTAAAAGATCAGGCATTCTTGGTCCAGAAGATCAGTACCAATCACAACCCTTACATGCACAAAAAAAAAAAAACTTCAATTGCTTGTCAATATAGCTTTTTGACAAGTCTGGTTTATTTTGTACAATCATATGTTAACCAAGGATTTGCTTTTGTACAATCATGTTAACCAATGATTTGCTTTTGTACAATCATGTTAACCAATGATTTGCTTTTGTACAATCATGTTAACCAATGATTTGCTTTTGTACAATCATGTTAACCAATGATTTGCTTTTGTACAATCATGTTAACCAAGGATTTGCTTTGGGAATTAATGTTTTGCAAGTTAGTGTATATGAAGACACATATACATATATGTAAACATACTCAACAAACATGCACACACACACACATTCCTGCTTTCTCTCCCAGACGTCTAAAAACAATGTAAAAATAATGCATTCACTTGCTCTGTATCAGGTTATATAATAGCAAAACTGATGTTATATAGTCTGAAAACTGTTATGCAGTAACAATCCCATCCCTGTTTCTTTATATACGAGGCTATTCTTTTTCTCATATCTGTTTTATTAAACAGTGCATTCATAACATGGTCATAGTTTTATTAATAAAATCTAGTACTTACCACATCACAATCTATTCTTGCTGTAAGAAATCTGAAGTTTCATCCATGTAACATTTTATTTTACCCACCACAGCTAGGAAAACAATGACACAAGTAGGAATTTAATATTGCCAAATGTGCACACACACACACACACACACACACACACACACACACACACACACACACACAAAACAAGCAAGAGCAAAAAAGCAGGTTGCTACTGCCCCCCCCCAAAAAAAAAAACTGTAGTCACATTCAAGTTATACATGATACAAATACAGGTGAATCAAAATCAGAGTAACCAGATATCAGGACATTTGTCACCTCATGATTTTACTGTCCTATTCCATCTTCAGACATATTTTTTATCTGCTACTGCTTCTACACTCACTCATCTTGATTATTATTGATTCAAAAATGAGTAAAAGGTTAATGGGAAATGTGGGTGAAAAATAAAGAAGATTGATATAAAAATAAGGAATAGGTTAAAGATAATCAGATATGTCAATGACTGCAAATAGGGTAACATCATTACTTCACTGAAAGATGTTGAAAATCTCAAGATGGTCTACAAAAAATACATACCGAATGCATTGTAATTGCCTCCTCTTTAATGTGAATGTGTATTATTATGAGATATGACATAAAAGACGTACCCCGGGATTTATGAAGCTCGGCGCAAGGCCGGCGTTAGGCTTGCGCCGACCGTGCGGCATGTAGATGGCGCAGTAGCACAATATGCATATTAATGAAGGCGCGCTGCCGCCACAGCCACGTGCATAGGAAATGAGCGCAAGTGCATGGGGTGTGTCGAAGTGCCACACGGAGGCGTGGAAATGTCGTCTGTTGACGTGCAACCTAAAATGCTTGAATATAACAATCTGCCTGCAATAGTAATCACACCTGTCAGTGTCCGTGGATACTGAAACGTATGCAATGCATGCAAGACAGTTCTTGCGAACACAAAATTAAGAAGCAAACACAAATGCACATTAGCGAATATCGAGTCTCCATCCCTCGAACAAATGACATTTAAAACCGTGTGCCCGTATTCTAACGCAGTGTAGATAGTTATACCAAGTGGAAGTGAAATGCATCATGTTAGCGTGCCGCCAATAGCTACGTCTAGCCCAATGGTCAGGGTTACCACCTGTCCCACATTTTGAGGGATAGTACACAGCTGGGCAGTTGTGTCCATACCAAAACCATTATAAATGTAAAATATCCTGCAACCGTATGACATAATTATGTCCCACATCGCATGTAATAGTCACATACAATAGTTATTTCCATATGTAACATACCACATGTTACAAGAAATAGAATAAGCAAGTAAACGAAACAGAAGGAGCATATAAACTGCTACAACAATAAGCTAACATGTAGGCATAAAACAAAAGTATTATCTGTAGTACTGACCGTGGGTATGTGTTGTCTTGTAAAATCTGATTTGTGTCCGGAATATATCCCATCCTGGCCATAGGAAAAGGTGGCAACCCTACCAATGGTCAGAGCATTCGGCCAAAATCCGCCCATATGCGGTCCAAGCCATTCTTGTCAGGATGTGTCAAAGTTGAACGGGTATTACCCGGGTGTACCTACCATGTCATGAAAGTTAAGTATTTGCGTGTACCTATGTGCGTGATGCACAGCATGTGGAAGGTGAAAAATGCCAGGGTAGTCCTCACAACCATACAGGTACCTGACATATGTAGTGTATGCAATGTGTTCCCTTGAGCATGCCATGGGCCATCAACCAAAGAAGGGATGGATGGAGTGTCAGGAATATGTGTGTGGGGGGGATGGGTAATGGTATAATCCACAAAGGCAAGGCTGTGTTGGATGCACAATAGGTGAACTGGAGGTGTATGAGGGAGCAGCGGGTGAATCAGAAAGAAACACAAAGAACAAGTATTCACATCCGCAATACAACCTGACAGGCCATACTGTAGAACACAATCACACAAACATATGAATATTAAAATGTGCGATACACATGTACAGAAACGTCACCAGCACATACCCACAGAATGGTCTGGATGGAACTGGGCCATCCAAATGCAACACACCTGGATGCATAATTGAATACCCATCATCCCCTCCACAGCACACAACCTGCCCCCATTCCTGAACATCCACCAAATCCAGCCATATTCAGGCTACTAGCTTGGCGCAGCCATATCTACACATAATGACCACTACTCATATGTAGTAGGCAGTGTCACCCTAGGCAGTGTCAGGATTGCAAACTATGTATCCCTTGCATGTAAAACCCTAACACATTTTCATAAATCCAAAAGAATGGATGGTCATTGTCTTGTTCAATTTTTGGATATCCCTCATGGGATAAGTATCCTGTGTAAACATCAGACTTGGTATCACAACACAATGTCCAGTCCTGTAGACATCTGGACACAAGTTGTATGTGCAGTAGTGGTTCACAAGATTGTTCAGCCTCTAGACGGTCATGCAGAACCTACTACCCAGTATCAAATACCTGCCCATGATGCACGTCTCCCCACATGAATTATCGAGAGAATATATTGTACACAGTCGCATAGTGGCACTTGGAAATAGGGTGATTAAGGCGCTGACGTAAACAGGGTACCTCCTGACCCACTGTGTGAGGGACAGTCACTGTTTGGGTAGGTGTGTCCTGACCAAGAATGATACAATGGCAAATGTCCTGTGATTGTAGGAAATAACTATGTAGCATACTTCATGTAACAGTTGCCTAAAGCAGTTATTTCTGGAAGTAAAATACGTAAATCATACAAGAAACAGAATAAGCAACTAAAGTGCTACAGGAATAGGCTCTCATCTAGGAAAATAATGAATGTTCTAAACCCTGTACTGACCGTGGGTATGTGTTGGCCTAAACAATCTGGTGTGTCCAGAATATATCCCATCCTGTACATATGAAAATGTGGCAACCCTACCAATGGTCAGAGCATTCACACAATAACTGGCCAGCCTCTTAATCACTCACAAAACCAGTGACCTTAGGAGGAAAGGTGTTGAATGACACATGAATGACTAATGACAATAATTAAGAGTAATAGACGCTTTTAACTGCAGAAAATAAGTATTAATACATATGGCTCTGAACCTGTCAACACGTTTCAAGTTAATAGTACTAATATTGTAGAACTATCCATGATTGTCCCTGATTTGTCATTGCCTTGTCCCTGTCACTGTTGAAATTAGTCCCTGAGTATTACAGAGGTCGGTACACATATGTACACCAACCAATTCTCACATTTGTTGACAGTACTATTGCATACCTGTAGTGAATTCATAAGTGATGTCCAGAATAATATTCATCGTATATATGAATGAATGAAATAGTCAAATGTGAAGGGAAACACCAGTGGAAACACGCCCCACCCTGTATTATATAGTGGAACCACCCCCCACCCTATATTATGTAGTGCCAACATAATAATGTTGTAAGAGGTGCCCAAACCCCTGCGTCTGTAAACACAGGTAGAATGTTAAAACTGGGGCCAACTCTGTCCATGTGCTATGTCTGACATTTGAACAGGTACAGGGCAGTTCCGGTCACCAGTCGGAGAAGCCTAAACCCAGACCACCACATGAACACCCTGACAATCAGACACACATATGCGCCAGGACTATAAGCTTTGGAGTTCTGAATATCCTTGGAGTGAGTAACCATGCAGCACGGGTCCAGAGCAGTAGGGAATAGGGAATGTCGCATGTGTAGTACTGCAGTTTTCCCAGCAGGAGAATGGATGCCTGCTGTGTAAGTGAAGCGGTGAGGCGTATGTTAGGGTAGCTACGAACCATGGGTATACATATAAATGAGGCAGAACACCAATAGTGTAGTGGTTAGAGCATCCACCTAATGTAAAGGCATTCGCGGTTCAAGTACGACTATAGCACATATCATTTTCTTGTGTAATGAATGCCTCTGTGCTGTAAAGCCAACATTTAAACATGTAAAGGTGAACGTGTGTTTTGCATGGGTCCGTTAACCGGATTCCATCAATCAAAGTGGTACTGTCATAATGAATAAGGCAAACGTAAGCACAAAGAAGTGGCAGTAAACATATGTAACTCACAATAAGGATATGCAAGTGCACCTGCACGGGTGTAAGCAGCTCCCAGCATAGCAAACGTATGTTGTTCTGTACAGATGTAACTTTTATATATATATTTAGATATGTGTGTATCGATAAATATCCACAGACATAAAATAAAGAAATATATGAAATTTTACAGATATATATATATATATATATATATATATATATATATATATATATATAATGAACGCCGAAAGAAGAAAGCATACACAAGGGTTGTGAAGGGAATCTAGAGCAACTAAGGTATTATATAGTGCTTGCAGCGTATGTCAGATAAAGCTGCACAAGAGTGAGTAGAGCACCGCTATTCACATCAGAGGCAGGGTTATACCAGTGGCCATAATATCATTGAACTGCTATGTCAACATTACACACAGACAGAATGTAGTTCATGTTATGACCACCTACACTTGTAACCCGCAAATGTTCGTAATCCATAACACTAGGAAAGGCATGTATGTGCAAATATAAATGGAGGGAGACCCTGTGAATACATGAGGCAGTACAAAATGTGTATAGGGCCCCTAATGCTCTGGAGAGGGCAATGTGTAAAGGTGTGTCATGGCTGCGATATCAGGTGGATAATGACTGTTATGCGTGGAAATTCAACACGGGTGGGCTGGAGAAACTATGGCTATGCGAATATGGACACAAGAGTGCCAGGGTTGGTTGCGCCGGTTGCAATGGAGTGGCCCGTGTAAGTCAGCTAGTACATAGAGGCGATTCCCAGCTAGATTGTCTTCTGCGTGGAGACATGCGTGAATGGGCATACCTTCATTGAAGGTTGTGCGGCAGGGCTGGCATCTCAGCATGTAAAACCTATCTGCCAATCATTAGCGGACCGGAGTTCCGCTGTGGCGACCACTAACCCAGAAAAGTCAAAAGACACAACAACATGCAGACATCAATATGTTGATGTACATTCTCTGTAACACATGCACTCCATTTATTAACATAAATAATATGAATGTGTACAGAAACAAATACAGTAGCAGGAAACATAGGCTGTGCAGACAAGGAATTGGTCAAATGACACTGTATCACATCACACTTATCAGCGATACTCCATACATGAACAAAGTGCGACATCTGTCCACTGTATAACGTGCTGTATACTGATTACAATTTAACCGGAGTGAAGTGTCGGTGTCATAATGACTAAGGCAATAATATGCTGTTGAAACCCAATACGCATGTGTAGTGTGTTTGTCCGGGAAATGTATTGGTGAATGGACACACAGATGTATATATATATATATATATATATATATATATATATATATATATATACACACACACACACACACACACACACACACACACATACAAATTTATAGATATATAAATAAATATATATATATATATATATATATATATATATATATATATATATATATACACATACATTTATTGATATATACACATATACACACAAAACATGTATATGTCATTGTAGATATACACATGTACATAACTAGGTTACTTTACAGCAATTACGGGTAACATATGTTCAGACCGGGCATATGTTACTGGGAAGTCCAATAAACAAACGTTTACCTCCCACACCGCCCAGCTAGGCCAGTCAGATATACAGACAGGCAATAAAGATAAATACACTGCTGCTTTCCAAACCACCAGCAGGATCCAATGCCTGTCAGCCTGGGATAACATGCTCGACAAGCCACAATGCTTCGCTAGGGACGGCTTGCACCTATCACCCCTGGACTTTAGGATATTGGCAATGGCTCTTGCTACCCCCCTAGTGCCTTTTTAAGGCAAGGCTCAAAAGACAAACCCACCTCCATAGGTATCACAAGGGATAAGAAACTAAGAGTAATGCTACTCAACGCCAGAAGTCTAAAACTCAAGATGCATGCACTCGAAACTCTCCTTAGCATGGAGAACTTCGATATCTGTGCAGTAACAGAAACCTGGTTCAAGGCTCCCGAGAGCACCCCAGCACTACCAGGTTATACCTCATACCATGCTTTTCGGCCCCAAAACTTGGACCAAACCACAAAAAGAGGGGGAGTATCAATATTCATCAAAGATACCCACACCTCCAGGTTGGTGGCACAGCACGAAGTATCAGAGACTATCCATGTGCAACTAACAGTGGGTAAAACTGCCTTCCAGTTTATAGCCTGCTACAGACCACCCTCCAAAACCCAGGAACTCCACTCGGCCTTCCTGAGAACACTGGAAAATATGAAGGTCTCTCCAAACACCATTATATTGGGCAACTTCAACTACCCAAACATAGACTGGGAGCATTACTCTAGCTCCAACACCCTAGCCCAAAGGTTCCTAGAATTTATAAACTCAAATGCTATGGAACAACTTGTTACCACTCCCACAAGAGGGGAAAACATACTGGACCTGATCATCACCAACATGGGAACTCTATGCTCCAGACCAGAAGTGTATCCCTCACTGGTAAGATCAGAACATAAACTAATCTCACTGGATATTCACATCCCGACCCCATCCCCTGCCCAGAAAACCACAGTGAAAAACTTCTCTAAAGCAAATTTCACACTCCTCAAAACCAAGGTGGAATCCTTCAAAGCCCCCGGGCCTGTGGAAAATATGGCCCAGACCGCAGAATCCTTTATAAATGCATTCTATGAACACCTTCAGGTATGCATGGATCATGCAATCCCAAATAAAACCAAGACCCAATCCTCCAAAGGCAGACGTCCTGTCTGGTGGACCCCAGCCATAAACAAACTATACAATAGAAGGAGGAAGCTACTACATGATAGAGCAAAATCCCAAAAAGGGAAGGCATCTCTGATCAGTATTAGCAAAAAACTACGGGCACTCATAAAATTGTCTAAGTCCAGCTTCGAGAGAAAAATTGCACAGGACACTAAGGATAATCACAAGGCTTTCTTTAGTTATGTTAGGAACCTGGGTGGGAATTTCCAGATATGCTAAGAATTAGTCCAAAATGACAAAAAATACACCGAACCCACAGACATTGCCAACATCCTAGCTGACAGGTTCAGTGCAAACTTCTCCCCCCTCCACACCAAAAGGGCATATATCTTTCCCAGCAGAGTGCTGCCCCCCTGACATCTCAGATGCTCAGGTAAGAGCCGCCCTCTCCAAACAAAAAACACAGCATCAATGGGACCAGACGGTGTCCCGGGCTGCGTCCTACATGAACTCCAAGAAGAGCTAAACCCAAACATAAAACTACTGTTCAATCTCAGCCTTACTACAGGATATGTAACCAAAGAGTGGCGTACAGCAACGGTGGTCCCTTTCCACAAAGGTGGTGCCTCAACAGATCCTGGAAACTATCGCCCCATAAGCCTGACTAGCTTGGTCTGCAAAGCTATGGAAAGGATCATCATGGACCATATAAATAAAGATATTGGGGACCTACAGACACTGGATCCTACCCAGTTTGGCTTTGTTAAGGGCAGATCCTGCCTCTTAAACCTGGTCGATTTCTTTGAAACAGTCACCAAGGCCATTGACGAGGGGAAGGTGGTCCACACAGCCTACCTGGACCTCGCAAAAGCCATTGATACAATACCCCACTCGGGCATTATAGATAAGCTCACCAGCTTAAATATAAACCCCTATGTCACTAGATGGGCTGCAAACTGGATCAAGGACAGAACCTTAATGCGCCACACTAGAACGAAGCACTGAAACCATAAAGTGCTTAAATTATGAATACTTTAATAAACTTAAGTGTACAAATAATGAAATCCACTTTTCGTCAAGGCAAATAGCTTATCTTCTTCAGAGACCATTCAGTAAAATGTTAGAAACAGGTGGCTAATATACACCATTATACCTATCACATGATAAACAAATTAAAATTTAAAGGTGAACAATGTCTTACAAACACTCTTAGCAAAACTCTAAATAAATGGTTCACTTCAAACACATATGTAAGAGAATGCAATGTATATGAACATACCTGAAGAATTATTTACAAGTAATGGATATGTGTATTCATTTTCAAACGTATATAATATATCTGTAGTAACAAAGATAAACATAAAAATAAAGTGAAATAAATAAATTGTAAGGAATGGTTACGAAACACAACTATACACTTGCAAAATGCAAGTGTATATATTATACAATCAACAATATATTAAAAGTGTGTATTATGATAATTATAGTTAATAACCACCCTACTGTCAGTCGTAATGGTATAAAAATGTAAAAATATAAAACCATAATTTTATGTATAATTACATTATATTGTACAATAAATTTGATGATATAACCATATAAGTAACATATTAATAAAGCACTTATAAAACTAAAATGTGTATATAACAAGATATTTAGGGAGTATATATATTTGGATGGGATAAAAATAAATATAAATGTAAAGGATGTAAGTAAGAAACCTATTAAATTCGTTAAGGCATCCCACAACAAAGTAGTGTTCATGTCTATCTAATTAAATTTTTTAAACTTAAAATACACATTATAGTACTTATTTCATTAATCCCTGGATATTGACATGCATTTACTCTTAATTGCCAGAGAAGTTCATTTCTTTCTAACTTCAGTGAATCGGGTCCCCCTCTTCCATCATTCCTTAACTGGTCAATAACCCTGAATTTGAATTGGTGACTCACATTTTCACTGATATGTTTAGCCAATGAGTTTTCTAGTTTGTTCTTCCTGATACTATATAGATGTTCATAAATTCTCTCGCTCAGCTTCCTATCGGTCTTACCTATATAGAAAGCTGGGCATAGTGTACATTGGGCCAAGTAGACAACTTGCCTACTACCACAATTATATCTGCCATTGGTAGTGAATTTAGCATCAGCTATTGTGAATTTACTTCCCGTGTCAATGTATTTACAATACTGACACATATTGCACTTATACATACCTTCTCTACTAATGTGCAATTTCCTATTAAATTCTAAAATAGTTTTCAAATTATTCCCTCGCCTAAACATTACTTTAGGGGTTGGAGGAAAAATACTTCTGAATTTACTTTCTCTCATTAAGATATCCCAATTTTTCAATAAAATATTAACAACCTTATAAGAATCCATGTTAAAAGTACAAATAAAACTGTAGGGGTTACAAGGATGTTTCCCAATACTCTTCATTCTACTAATACCATTGTTATTCAAAATTGGGGTATATATCCCTGACATTCTGTTATATTTCACCTCTTTGATAATCTCAGAGGTGAACTGAGATGGATACCCTCTCTGCAAGAAGTAAGTATGCAAATGTGCACATTTAGCTTCAAACTCAGTATCCCTAGTGGTCATCCTTGCGGCTCTAACAATTTGACCTTTCACTACTGATTTTTTCTGAAAGGTTGGGTGGCAACTACTGTAATGGAGAAACATATTCGAATAAGTCTCTTTTCGAAAGATTTTTGAAACATATACCTTTTCTTGGTAGTCTTTCCTTAAGTCGACATCCAAATAAGCTATTCTGTCCATATCATAATTGGATGTAAATCTCAGGAATGTAGTAGAAGAATTAAACATTTCTAACATATTACCTACTTCCTTTGCATTACCCTGAAAAAGGATAAAGATGTCATCCAAAAATCGAGTGTAAAATAGTATTTGCTCCTTGTAAACTGGGTTTTTTAATACAAATGCCCTTTCCCAGTATGCCATTACTAGATTTGCCACACTAGCACCGTATGGTGAACCCATTGCTATACCCACTTTTTGATGGTAAATTACGTTGTTAAACAAAACATAATTATAAGATAAAACTGTACTAATTAATTCTGTAACTAGTTGGATCTCACTTTTGGGGGCTTCGAGAATTTTCAACACATGTGCAACCCATTCTACCCCCTCGTTGTGTGGGATTGATGAGTAAAGGTCTTTCACATCAATAGTGACTAATAAATTTTCATCTCTAAACTCAAGTTTATTGATATTTTCAAGGAATGACCATGAATCCTTTGAAATTTGAGTTTCACGTATTATATATTTCTTCAAGATGTTGTCGACCACTTTAGCACATGTACATGTAATACTATCCCTACCATCAACCAATGGCCTCATAGGTGGATCAGTGATGTTTTTATGTACTTTTGGGATACCAAATAATATTGGTATCTTAGGGGCTGGTTGAGTTAAGTAATTGTACAATGTTTTATCAATCCTTGACTCTATATACAATTCTTCTATAAATGCTGTTACATTTCTATAAGCTCCATACAATTCATTTCTGGATGCTAACACATAAGTATCACTGTCTAAAATGGCAGACATTCTTCTGTTATAGTCATTGGTATCCATAATGGCTAAACCACCACCCTTGTCCGGTTTCATAATACGTACTGAGGCTTGACATAAGAACTTTAAATTATCCCTGTCTTCCCTACTAATGTTGTAATGATCTCCCCTTGAATGACCTACTAAAGAAGTACTATTCTTTAAATTACGTAGGTCCAATTCACTAACCTGCTCAAAAAATGAAATCAGTGGGTGTAGTGGCAGGTTGTACACACTTGCAACATAATAATCTGTTTTCCTATTCATATCAACACTCATTAAAGCTAGCAAATTCAATTTCCTAGTAAAAAGTTTCAAATCAATGAGAGTATTACCTAAATCAAGTTTAACAGTAGGAACAAAAGTGTACCCTTTAGCCAATAATTCAAGCATTTCTGAACTTAGGGAGACATCGGAATAGTTGTAAACTTTAAAGTCCTTATTAAGGTTAACCAGAATCCTACATTTATAGTCATCATCCGTAGCAATTACCATTTGTTCCTCTTCTTGTTCCTGATTGCCCTCCCCTTGGGTGGAACATGGTTCAAGGCTCGATTCTGAAAATTTCTTTGGTTTAAGTTTCCAGTAGAGACATGCTCATTTGAGTTATTGCCATTATTATTAGCATTAATGTTATTAAAGGATGCTATCCTTTCACTCTGTCGAATAAAGCCGGCATTTTCATTATGTTGGTACTCTAGGGCCTGGTTGTTATTATTATTAGGAGGGGCAACCACACTGGGTTCCCGGTTCAGTGGTGTTACTCTAGGAATTTCATTTGAAATTACAATGCCTTGAGGTAATGGTGGCTTAGGATAAGCTACATCCGCTTCGTAATCCCTTATATCATGCTTAATTTTCTTTATTTTAGTTGCATTAATTTTCGACAAGTACTCATCAATACTATCGAAAATACGCCTATATTCAAAGCGGTATCTAGCAAAGTCAAGGTCATCCTTAATGTCAGAATCCAAACAGTTAGTTTCTGCTAAAAGTTTATCAACAGTCCTTTGATAGTGAATACACAGTAATTCCAGTAACTCTAACCCGTGTCTGTCAAACATATCTGTTAGTGCTTTATGAAAATCAGATCCGTTAACAAGGCCCGTAGGGTACTGCCAAAGTCTTAAACCTTTAGGAATTATTTTTAATCTAATGCATTCACGGAAGTACGCTATTTCAAGTTGTGTTTTCCTCAGTTTACACAACTTCTCATCACGTGAGTTTAATTTAGTTGTTAAATCAAGTCTTACCTCCTGCGTGTTCTCAGCAATATTCTGCGTGTTAGAGTTTAATCCAGTAAAGGAGAATGTTCTAGTAGCCCACAAATCCAAGTCTGGAATAATTGAAGATGTCATGTTCGAAGATTGAAGTGAACCATTCTGTGGGTTCCCTGGTACTAACTCGCCAGCATTCCTGAGATTTACATCCAATTATGATATGGACAGAATAGCTTATTTGGATGTCGACTTAAGGAAAGACTACCAAGAAAAGGTATATGTTTCAAAAATCTTTCGAAACGAGACTTATTCGAATATGTTTCTCCATTACAGTAGTTGCCACCCAACCTTTCAGAAAAAATCAGTAGTGAAAGGTGAAATTGTTAGAGCCGCAAGGATGACCAGTAGGGATACTGAGTTTGAAGCTGAATGTGCACTTTTGCATACTTACTTCTTGCAGAGAGGGTATCCATCTCAGTTCACCTCTGAGATTATCAAAGAGGTGAAATATAAGAGAATGTCAGGGATATATACCCCAATTTTGAATAACAATGGTATTAGTAGAATGGAAAGTATTGGGAAACATCCTTGTAACCCCTACAGTTTTATTTTTATTTGTACTTTTAACATGAATTCTTATAAGGTTGTTAATATTTTATTGAAAAAATTGGGCTATCTTAATGAGAGAAAGTAAATTCAGAAGCATTTTTCCCCCAACCCTTAAAGTAGTGTTTAGGCGAGGGAATAATTTGAAAACTATTTTAGAATCTAATAGGAAATTGCACATTAGTAGAGAAGGTATGTATGTGCAATATGTGTCAGTATTGTAAATACATTGACACGGGAAGTAAATTCACAATAGCTGATGCTAAATTCACTAACAATGGCAGATATAATTGTGGTAGTAGGCAAGTAGTCTACTTGGCCCAATGTACACTATGCCCAGCTTTCTATATAGGTAAGACCGATAGGAAGCTGAGCGAGAGAATTCATGAACATCTATATAGTATCAGGAAGAACAAACTAGAAAACTCATTGGCTAAACATATCAGTGAAAATGTGAGTCACCAGTTTAAATTCAGGGTTATTGACCAGTTAAGGCATGATGGAAGAGGGGGACCCGATTCACTGAAGTTAGAAAGAAATGAACTTCTCTGGCAATTAAGAGTAAATGCATGTCAATGTCCAGGGATTAATGAAATGAGTACTATAATGTGTATTTTAAGATAAAAAAATTTAATTAGATAGACATGAACACTACTTTGTTGTGGGATACCTTAACGAATTTAATAGGTTTCTTACTTACATCCTTTACATTTATATTTATTTTTATCCCATCCAAATATACATACTCCCTAAATATCTTGTTATATACACATTTTAGTTTTATAAGTGCTTTATTAATATGTTATTTATATGGTTATATCATCGAATTTATTGTACAATATAATGTAATTATACATAGAATTATGGTTTTATATTTTTACATTTTTATACCGTTACGACTGACAGTAGGGTGGTTATTAACTATAATTACCGTAATACACACTTTTAATATATTGTTGATTGTATAATATATACACTTGCATTTTGCAAGTGTATAGTTGTGTTTCGTAACTATTCCTTACAGTTTATTTATTTCACTTTATTTTTATGTTTATCTTTGTTACTACAGATATATTATATACGTTTGAAAATGAATACACATATCCATTACTTGTAAATAATTCTTCAGGTATGATCATATACATTACATTCTCTTACATATGTGTTTGAAGTGAACCATTTATTTAGAGTTTTGCTAAGAGTGTTTGTAAGACATTGTTCACCTTTAAATTTTAATTTGTTTATCATGTGATAAGTATAATGGTGTATATTAGCCACCTGTTTCTAACATTTTACTGAATGGTCTCTGAAGAAGTTAAGCTATTTGCCTTGATGAAAAGTGGATTTCAATATTTGTACACTTAAGTTTATTAAAGTGTTCATAATTTAAGCACTTTATGGTTTCAGTGCTTCGTTCTAGTGTGGAGCATTAAGGATTTGTGCTTTTTGGCGTTCTTGGTTTACCTGTGCTTTACTAGTCTGTTTTCAAGGACAGAACCCACATGGTTAGAATTGCTGGAGCCATGCAAGACTCCAAACCAGTTACAAGTGGCATCCCACAAGGCTCAGTACTGGGACCTCTCTTGTTCGGTATATATTTCTCAGAGGTACAGGCCAACATGGAAGGACTGTGGCTGACCAAGTTCGCAGATGACTGCAAACTGGGCGCCATAATCGACTCTCCAGCCGACACAAGCATCCTCCAAAAGGGCCTCATAGAAACAGACAACTGGTGCCAGAGCCATGGCCTCAAGCTAAATGCCAAAAAGTGTATAGTCATCCCCTTTGGCAAAAACAGTGCCCACAAATTACCACATAAGTGGTAATCCATTAAGTACAGAAGAAGTAATTAGGGACCTGGGGACCCAAGTTGATAGCAATCTCCCATTTGACAACCACGTGGCCAAAGTGGTTAGAAAAACATTTTATATAGCCCACCTAATCATGAAGGGATTCACATCTAGATCAGGGGAGGTCATTGTGCCTCTTTACTCATCCCTCATCAGGCCCATAATTGAGTACAATGCCCCTTTTGGGATGTACCTTACCAGACACCTGCAGCAACTGGAAAGACCCCAAAAGTACCTCATCAAGAGGATCAAAGGGCTCAAACAGATGCCATATGCTGCCCACTTAAAGAAACTCCAGCTCTACTCAGTGGCATACCGCCTGCTCAGAGGCGATCTGTGTCTGATGTATAAAGCCATGTCCAACCTGGAATTAATGGACATGCTGCACCTCAGAAAATCCAAATCCCATTGAGCTACGTGCTTGTAAGACTTGAACCTCAGCACTGAAATAAATAGGACATGCTGGAGGGACAGATTCATAACCCAGAGGCTCCCTTCACTCTGGAATAAAATCCCAGTCCAGGTTAGGCAGAGTCCCTCATTGACTCTCTTCAAGAGGAATCTTGATGAGTGGATGGGAGATCGTAGGTTTACCCTGGGTATCACTTCTGTGTCACTGTTAGACAGAGGCACAGTATACTATCCTCAAAAAAGGGCATAGCAAAATTAATTTAAAATGGGTGGCGAAAGCCAAACACACTCTGGCTAGGCTTATAAATGCCCTAGGGCAGATAGCCTAGTATGAACCTATGAAAGTTCCAGTGGGAGAGATCTGCAAGGTCTACACTTTAAACATGGATAACGGGGTCCCTTGCGGGACACCAAAAATTCACTTTACATGTGAACCCTTGATTATCGATGCAAGCAAGATGTAGGTGTACATGGAACAGTACGTTGTGCAAGTGTAATAACACATGGGTTGACAAAACGTACGACATGTGTCCCGAGATGGGGAGAGTGGGCAATGTGTAGGGGTGTGTTCATACCCCAGCTGCACTCACAGTAAATATTTGTCATGAGTGCTATAGAGGGGTGTCAGGTAGGTGAATCATGGGTATGCAATAATGGGCCTAAGTGTGCAGGTGCTGGTTGGCAGAGATGTAGTAGGCCCGCCCATTGGAAGTAATTAATATTCCTATGTGGGCATAGCAGACCCCTATACCTCCCAAACCTGAAGAGCACATCTACTGGATAGTCCGTAAACCATTGGGGGAACACATAGAGACTATATCAGTGCCGTGTACCCGATTAGCATGGACGTTCATATTTATGAATCAGAATATAACACAGTCCAACTAAACACTTCCAGAACTAGTGATATTAGGTGGACAGGTGGCGGATTACAGGTAATGACTGATGACAACATGTATGAGTCATAAACTGCATGTACCTCGACAAACGTGAATGAATACATATGCCCTGTGACTGTCAATGTGTCAGGTTAATAGAACCAATCATCTAAATGTGTCCCTCAGGGTGTTATGCAGTGTCCCTGATACAGTGTTCATTCTCCCCCATTGGTATGTGAGGTCTACTAGTGACAGAAAGTGCCGACCACCTTAGGTAGATGATATCATAATAGTTTGGGATTACCACCTGTTTGCCTTTGTGAGAGACACACCACTCTGGGCAGTTGTGTCCTGCAAAATGAATGTTACAGCACATGGCCTGTAATTTTGGGAAAGGAGGTCATATATTGTGTGTAGTGGTGTCATAAAATGATTTTGTTGTATCAGAAATAGCTACATGTTATAGGAAACAGTATTAGCAACTACAATGCTACAAGAATAACCTTAACGTATGCAAACTGGTGAAGTAGTCGGTTTACTACTGGCTGTGGGTATGTGTTGCCTTGCCAAATGTGACAGCTCTACATATAGGTCCTATAGGGCTGCCACCTTTCCAAATGGCCAAAGTGGGACATGCTGTGTAGAAATGTCAGACGTACCAGGTGAGAACATACCTACAGCCATGCATAGTACAGAAATATACATATTAGCACAAATCAGAGCTTAGTCTAGCAGCAGTCAAGTTGCTTATGCTACTTCACATAACATATCGACGTGTCATGTATACAATAACCATTACATGCAACTATTACAGACACGTAGAATATAATAATGTCCTCTAATCAGGACAGTTGCTATGGCTAGACTATTCTCGCCTGACACATATGCCTAATGAGGGACTGTCCCATGCAAAGTGGGAAAGGTGTTACTCATAGATTCTCACGTCGGCCAATCTAAAAGGTGGAAAACCTACAATAGGTATGCGGTAGCATGACCCGGCAGAGAGATGCGTTTCCCAAAAAACATTTACATGTCAGCATTGCAGAGTATCAGTTCCCATGTATCAGCCAGATGGGAGCAGATTGTATGAGGAACACGCATATAATATGATTATGTCACTAGACAGGCCGCCGAGTCTGTACAGTCGAACACCTGCCGTTGCCTAATGGTTAGACATACCCGATACCGTAATCATGTAGTCCAATGTAATAGGCATCACAAGGGATCACGCCCAGCCAGCGTGAGCGACAAATGTAAGAACAAATGGTGCATGTGCAAGTGAGTGAGCGAGCGGGTGTAAGCGTGTTTGTCTACCAGTATGCCAGTATTGCACTGTTAAAGACATGTGGAGTCTAAGCAAGTATAAGGAGCTGTAACCAGAGGTCAGCAGTGCTTAACACCGTGCAAACCCATGCACAATCACTCCCACTTGCTGGAATGTGCCTTACCCACTCCGTATCCAAAGGCGTCGTTCTGGCCGCAAACAAAGAACCGTCCTATGCATGTGTTGGTAGCAATACCCTGTGCACACAGCTCATGTGAATTACCAATACACCATGGCATATGTACAGACAATAGACAGTACCACACACATATCATACAGCACAGTCATCCAACAGAATAGCAATGTACTGGCAGATATGTCCGGACCACTGTTGTTTGCAGACCTGGCCGTCCTGTGTTTCAGTGTGTGAGCATGCCCAGTATGACTGTTATGCATGTTGTCGACTGACATTACCGTCATACCTTCATGTGTTTGAGCATACCAAGTATGGTCAACTGGATTGCATGTGTGACATGTCCAGATAGTCAGTACTGTGGTGCTGACCTCTGCGTTGTACACTGACAGGTGGCATGCTGTGTCTGTAGGGTAGCTAACCGTCATGTGGCATTGACTGTTGCTACATTTCTGCACAGCGTGGGGGGACATCCAACTGTATCCACAGTCCTACACAGCACCGGGGGTGGCGCATATGACTCTCACATGTGTACATTAGAAGGGGGGCACAGCTGACAGTTGTACACATTTGCTACTACTATACTGGTATGCCAGGTACTCCATTTCAGTGTGTGGACCTACCTAAATTGCTGGTTGGAGGCATACCAGTGTACCTCAGATCCTAGCTTTAATTACCAGCATAGTGGTTTCAGATGTCCTAGCCTTCACAACCTACATCCAACTGCCTGGCCTGCTGTAGTCTGTGTGTGTCTGTGGGGGTTGGGGTCATTCATTGGGCATATCCAGAGGCCATTGTATAGCATTTGTCTGTATTGGTCTACACATATCCAGCTGTATGAGACTTGTGTGGGCTGTATGGACACACATGATGTTCAGCCCATAACCTGCAGTGGGTTAGGACACCCTGTGTACTACTGGCTACTATTGTGACCCCGGTATGTGCTACAGATGTCATGGTGCCACTATGGATGTGTACTGTCTGCTGCCCTAACAGTCGGCCACCAAATTCCCTTGTATGCTCACGTCCATACCATACCTACAGATAAATACACATTCTAATACAACTGCCAATTGGTAGGGCGATTGGCTTACCTTGGGGGTGTTCCAGACCTGAGGATGGTGCTGGAGGGCTGCCTATGTCGGATGCACACAATGCACTTCCTATACATGGCTGAGCACAGGTAGTGTCATGTTTGGCACCCATTGTACTGTCTGTGCGAGTCAGAGAGGGTGAAATCCCTGGGTACCTACTGTGTCAGTGCATATGCCATGTGTTGCCTCTTTGCCAAGGGCAGGTCATACTGTGCAAGCCCCTTTCGCCTACTGGGCCCAGCTCAGGTAATTCCTCCTCCAAGTCACATTATGCCTGTACAGGCCTTGGTATTGGTGGGGGGCTGTATGGCCCTGCCCCATGCTGTTCCTGCTGCAACTGTTACTGCAGGATCAGATTGTGTAGCATAGCACATACCATAACAATTTGTGTGTGTGTAGCTGGTGAATACTGCAAGGCTCCACCAGATGTGTCCAGACACCAGAACTGTGACCTGAGCATCCCAAACACACGCTCAATTATATGTCTTGCCTGTGCGTCTGCCTCATTATGGTGTAGTTGTTCAGGTGTGTGTGCATTATTGATGGGTGTTATCAGCCACAACTCCAGTGGTTACCCAGCATCCCCCACTAGGAGACTGTAGGGGATGTCCATATTGGCAAAGGTGTGGTACAGCTGCGTCAGATGCCATATATCGGAATCGTCATAGCTTCCAGGGCAGACAGCAGACACATTCAGTTTAATGTCCTGGCCATCGCATATGGCCTAGCTGTTGGAGGGTATGCCCCTGCAGTTAATGTAGGCCCTACCCCGCTCACCGGGTGGTGCTTTGATGGGTACTTACGTGCAGACTATAGCACCCAGTACCCCAGGATAGTCAGCCATTTGGTGGAAGAGACGCATATTGCTGGTCAACAAATCACGTGTGTTGAGGACATGTATGTGCTCACTGGCATGTGGTGACATGGTGTCTGTGAACTGGTGCAATACTCTGGATGCAGATGCCTGTGAGATCCCCATGATATCCATAGTTGTGCTTTGGGAGGTACCTGTGGCTAGTATACCTAGGCCAACACATACCTTGGTATCCACTGGGATGGGTTTTCCTCGGCCTGTTCAATGTGTCAGGTGTGGCCGGCACAGCTCAACAAGCTGCTGTAGGAGGTCTCTGTCCACCCCATAGCACTCCACTATCTCCAGCTCATGTAGCCCCTGGAAGTTACCCTGGGTCTGTAAAGTGTTATGTCACCCCACTAAGGGTAGTTCAGCAGCATTCACATCCTCACCACCCTCAGCCTCCTGCACATGTTGGTCTATGTTGCCTGCTGCAGCCCTTCTCATTTGGTTGAACTGTGTTGAGAAATGTCCCCGCATGTATACACCGGTGGTGTAGAGTGTGGAAGAAACCTGTGTGTATGGTGCTTGCTCACTTTACTGTAGTGTTCTGGGGCAGGCTGGCCATGTAATCTGCTGATTGTGCTGATTATCACCTGTTTGTGCAGCCTGTTCACCTTGACTACTCCACTACTGCTGTTGTCCCTCCCAATTTCACCAGGCAGGTATAGACACACCCCTAGCTTAGGCGTGCTAAGGCAGGAGCAATCCCGAGGCACAGGTCTCCAATGTACGTACAGTATGCCTGACCCCCCTCCCATGCTTTCACCTATATTCGAGCCCTGCACCTGGCTATCTACACACATACACTCTTGGGATCTGCATCACACCCTGGGGATAAACGGGATTCATTATTGTCAACCTCATTTGCATAGTATTGTCTTCTAATGCATAGTTATATGACCCATACTGACCCTCCAAATTAATAACCACTGCTTACTGTCGCTCAGATCCATACACAACTGGTTAAAGATGCCTTACTATCACCGTATTCCATGTCCCTAGGTCTTCCCAGCAACAAAATAACCAATCTCTACACGACTAGAACCCAGGACCCCGCACACCACAGACGATGTGCTTTACCACTATGCCATGGCAGATATACATACATCTAAGGTGATTACGTACAGATCATCCAGCACAAACATTCAACAGTGCTAATGTCCACACACATATATGTATATATCTATGTCTATCTATCTATATCTATATCTATGTATATTATATATATATATATATATATATATATATATATATATATATATATATATATATATATACACACACACACACACACACACACACACACACACACATATACATATACACACACATATGTAGATATTGCATTTATATCACAACAGCGGACCACATAACACCAAAGCATTAGACAAGAATGAAAAGGAAACCACATGTGCCACCTGCATTATGTAGTGGTGTTACTATCAAGGCAAGTGTGTTTCATTGCGTCACATGGGTCAGACTGTATTAAGGGTAAGATTAGGGCTGCTGACATTTACTCACCAGACCTATTGTTGAATGTATGTGTTGACAACCCAGTGTCTTGTGCGATTATGACATTTGTGGACACTATATAGGAAAACAACAAAACACACTCAGCACATCCTGAAGCTAGCCACCCACAGGATATGACTGCCAAACACACACACCTCTCATGCCTTGGAATTGAGCACCTACCTGTCTATTCTATCACACTACAGCATTGCGTAGTTACAGAATGTGCTACCGAGATTACTGGATCACAGCACTCCCAGAGGCATACTTCTAGGTGGGTGACATCATCAGCAAAGGCAAAGACGCTGATAGGAATTGTATGGAGAGTGAGCAGTCTAAAAGCATTACTCTGTCTTGAGGCAGCTGGAAACACACACACATGGCAAAGCTGGGATTAGAACATAGACCTAACTACCTTATCACACTACAGCATTACGCAGTTGCAGAACGTGCTACCGAGATTACTGGATTACAGCACTCCCAGAGGCATACTTCTAAGTGGGTGACAGCATCAGCAAAGGCAAAGACACCGATAGGGATTGTATGGAGAGTGAGCAGTCTAAAAGCATTACTCTGTCCCCAGGCAGCTGGAAACACACATGGCAGGGCTGAGATTAGAACATACACCTGACTACCTTATCACACTACAGCATTACACAGTTACAGAACGCGCTTTCAGGCAGCTGGAAACACACACACACACACTTGTCATGGCTGGGATTAGAACATAGACCTAACTACCTTATCACACTACAGCATTACGCAGTTATAGAACACACTACCAGAATTACTGGATCACAGCACTCCCAGAGGCTTACTTCTAGGTGGGTGACATTTATTTATTTTTATTTATTTAAATTTGTTGACCGGGAGTGTCCAACTGGACGTAGGTCCATTTTCAGCGGAGGCCCGGGGAGAAAAGCTCCACAGTTAAAATAAACAGACAGTATTTACATTGGATTACATAGTGATTAACAATTTACATAGCAATTACTTACAACATATTTACAGATGAAGAACATAGTACATCAGCAGACAACTAGAATCTTTATCTGTGAAGTGCATACCAGACATTAACAAATGTTACAAGAAGAAGTTCGTGCTGTATAATAAGTACTGGCTTATGAGCATCTTAGCTTGCTATAATCAAGGTAGTTAGCGGAGTGGAAAGAAAGGTAGTGGTTGGATGATATTAGAGTGGGAGTTGCAAGGGTATAGCCAGCATGTTTTTAGTTGTGTTTTTAGTAAAGTTTTGAAGTGGGTGCATGATGATATGGAGGTAATTGTGGGTGGGAGTGAGTTCCATAATTTGGCTATGGTGCAAGAGAATAGTGCTTCACCAGCAGAGTTATTGGCTTTAGTGATCTGCAAGTGATTTTTGCTGCTGGATCTTAGTGGTCTGGTGGTGCGATAGGGTTGGAGTAGATTCTGGAGGGATGGGACATTTAGTGGATGGTTTACTAGTTTCTGGGCGAGTGAGAGTTGATACCACTGAAGGAGGTGAGGGAGTTCAAGCCAGCCCAGTTCAGCAAGTAAGAGACAGTGGTCACTACGGTAGGATGCCCCTGTGGTGAATTTGGCGATTTTGTTGTAGCAGGTCTCTAGCTTGTTTAGATCACATTGCCTTAGGTTGGTATATATATTGGAGAGGCATAAAGTAGGGTGGAGATAAGGTGGGAATTTGCTATTGAAATCTTTGCTGCTTTGGTGAGAAATTGCTTATTTCTGTATAACGCTCCTAGTTTTTTGTGGACTTTTTTTATAGTCATGGATATGTCAAATTTTAGTTTATTGTCTATTTCCACTCCTAGCAATTTGGTATGTTCAGTTGGGTATATAGTGGTGTTGTCTTTTGCCGTGATGTTAAAGTGAGAGTTGTTTTGAGTATGTTTGGTGGGTTGGAAGATGAGTAGTTTAGTTTTGTTTGGGTTGAGTATTAATCGGGCATCAGATATCCATGTTTCAACAGAGGAAAAGGCTTCCTGTGTGACTTTTTGCAGTTTTGGTAGGGACTGGGCTGAGCAGATGATGGTCGAGTCATCTGCGCATTGTATGAGTGTGCCATGTTTGGTGGCAGAGGCTAGATTATTGGTGTAAACCGAGAAGAGTAGGGGTCCAAGGATGGATCCTTGGGGAACCCTTATAGAGACAGGTAGTTGGGGAGATATGTCATTCTGCCATACAACGGATTGTTGGCAGTCAGACAGGTAACTCTGAAACCAGTTGGTGACCAATTGTGAGAAGGATAGGTTATTGAGGACAGAGATAGGTTGTTTGTGTTTGACCATGTCAAATGCTTTAGATAGGTCTAGGAAAGTAGCAGAGGAGAGATAGCCATTGTTTTTATGTTGAAGTATAGTGTTAGTAAAGGAGAGTAAGGCAGTGGTGGTGCTATGGTTTGGTCGGAAACCATGCTGAGTACTGGAAAGGAGGTTGTTAGTAAGGAGGTAGTCTGAGACCTGAGAGTGTATGCATCTCTCTAGTATTTTGGAGAGTGGAGAGAGAATAGCTTTGGGGCGGTAATTGATTAGTTCTGTGGAGAGTCCACCTTTGTGGATGGGAATTATATGTGATACTTTCCACAGTGTGGGAACCTAACTTTCTGACAGAGATTGGTTAATCAAGATGGACATCAACAGCGAAGGCAAAGACGCCGATAGGGATTGTATGGAGAGTGAGCAGGCTAAAAGCATTACTCTGTCCCCAGGCAGCTGGAAACACACAAACACTTGTCAGGGCTGGGATTAGAACATAGACCTAACTACCTTATCACATAAAGGATTACGCAGTTACAAAACGAGCTACTGAGATTACTGGATCACAGCACTCCCAGAGGCATACTTCTAGGTGGGTGACATTAACAGCAAAGGCAAAGACGCCGATAGGGATTGTATGGAGAGTGAGCATTCTAAAAGCATTACTCTGTCCCCAGGCAGCTGGAAACACACACACACACACACACACACACACACACACACACACACACACACACACACACACACACACACACACACACATGCTTGTCAGGGCTGGGATTAGAACATAGACCTAACTACCTTATCACACTACAGCATTACACAGTTGCAGAATGCGCTACCAAGATTGCTGGATCACAGCACTCCCAGAGGTATACTTCTAGGTGGGTGCCATCATCAACAATGGAACAAATGCCGATAGGGATTGTATGGAGTGTGAGCAGTCTAAAAGCATATTACTGTCCCAAGGCAGATGGATACAAACACACGGCAGTGGTGTGAGCAGGACAACTGGCGATCTACAGAGCACTATTACAACACGCCATAGATACGAGACATGCCACAGACAGTACACCTTTCAAGACAGTCAATATGACCCTCTAGGAATGCAGACATCGACATGGATGCTGGCAGTTACGGTGTACATACCTGTGAACCAGTGTGTTCAATGTAGGAATCCATCCTGAAGTGGGGTATGGCCATTTGTTGCCTGGATGACCACTATCCCTATACAGGATTACAATGGTCATGCCCATACACAGAGGCACATAACCGACACAAGGTGTCACTGGGCATGCTCACACACTTAGCAACACACGTCAGTTTGGAATGCACTATGTGTCCATCTACACAACGGCGTACTGGGCATGCTCACACACTTAGTAGTGAAGGGCTGTCTTGTATGCACACAGATTCTATACACGGAAAGGCACAGTGTGTCGATAGTCATCATTGTTAGCATGAACGCTGCACTACATATGTCTGACACCGGTCTTCTACACAACGTCTGCTGCTGTCCATCACCTTAGCTGTACCAATCTAAACCAGGCACACTAATACCACCTGTGGTGTTGTCCTAGCAGGAGTGGGTACTTTGCACATGTAGTACCATACATAGACGAAGAACCTGAGACCAGGTAAACACCCTGACACCTACAGGACAACTGCATTGTATGTGTATGCTAAACAGTGCTAGATGTGTAGCGTTCATAATCATAGCTGCCAATCTAGATCCAACAATGGGGAATACTGACATCTGTGCAGTGAGGAACACCTGGCATAAGGCTCAGTTGTGCACAATAGCACTACCACCATATACCTCAGATACAGACATGTATGCCATAAGACCGTTACGGACCGCTCCAGGTGTTAGTGTCCCCATGTACATGAAGGCCACTCACATGTACTGACCACTACACTCTCAAAAGCCATCACAGATGTGTCCAGTGCAGATCACAGTGGTAAATGCCGCACTCTAGTATGTAACCCTCACACATCACCATGTCCTTGGACCAGCAACACACATCCATACATTAGTACAACACCATGTTACTCATGACCAGTGGACTGTACCTAGTTCTACAGCAACTGTGCAGACTACCCATGTACTGACAGAGTTCCATCATGTGTTATGCAATGCACTGATACCACTATTCATAACCAGGTCGGCTGTACACATAACAGGGGCCCTGGGTCTTATACAGCTGTAACAGATAACTGTTGCTGTACACCAGACAACACACTCATGTTTGGATATGACATACATGTAACTGCCGTGGATATGTACATGCCCCACACACATACAACACATATGTACATAGCGTAGCTCTTGCTGTCCTTCATGCAGACACGTGGCTACAGCGATTCCACGCATGCACATGGAAGGTAGGTCCATGGCTGTTGAATGCTAACAGTACATAAGGTAGCAATGTTGACTGAGTTAACATTCCCTCTGTACTGGTTACCCATGACAACTATCATATCATACAACAGTCCATGTGTCATGTATGTCATCACACATGTCTACCAATTGCAATGCATACAAACATGGCTACATGACAGGAATATAGGACCTATACACATGTACATGTAGTGGTGTGCATTCAGCTACCATGCATGTGCAGTAGCTGATGTTTGCAGTTCATCTGTGTCTTACTACAACATGCAGTTGCAATGCAGCCCCATCATTGACACCTGTTTATGGTGAAATACGGACAGTACGGTAAGGGGGTTTTTACATAAAGGGGGGGATTTTGGGTGGATTTTT
>NC_056746.1:677655614-677658114 GCF_019279795.1 Protopterus annectens
ACTCCTTGTTAACAAGGAGAGTTCAGTGTTTGCATGAGTTTAAGGCTTCCTAGTGCTTTCCAGCAGGTATTAGAGAAAGTGCTAGTCACAGGGATGCTTAAAGGTAAGATTGAAAAGAATGCACTCTGCAGTGTGCGCTAGAGAAGTTAGATGTGAAAGTAGGTAACTTGAGTTTTACCTGTTTAAAAAGTTAAGGTTTAGTGGAGAGTTACTATTTTTAAAACAGCAAGATGGATTGAAAGGGGTGGTCACTTTTGCATTTTGGTACTATGAAATACTGTAGGATGGCCAATAAATGTAAATAATTGAAGGGGTGGGATTTCAAAAATGATGATTTTGTGATTACTCACATAAGCCAGTGAAAGTAGAGAGAAATGAGATATATGGTCAGATTAACATAAGAGGCGGGCAACTAGAAAGACAGTGGTATTTAACAAGACAATTTAAATGGGTGGGAGGGCGGGAAAATTCTGCCTGACTCAGAACAGAGAGAGCTGTGGTCTCTTTTGAAGTTTTAATATGCTGTTAAAACAGAATGCAAGCAAAACACAAGGTAAAGAAAACAAACTACAGTATTCAAAATATAGAAAGGCAATACAGTAATACAAAAAATAAAAGCAAACTAACCTTTCCTTCACAGCAAAGTGTAGCAGAGTCTGGATGAGCCTTTCTGGTAAAGCTCTGAAATGTTTTAGTTTACTCCTTAAATAGAAATTTTAGTTCCTAGCTCCACCCCCTCTCTTAACAAGTGATTAGTGTTGAGCCAGTCTGCCTGTAGCCTGCACAGTGCATTGTTACATACCTAGCAGCTTAGTGTACTTAACCAGTGGGATGTTATTTGCAGATACTTGCCAGATGTACTGCTGTTGAGCCTCCCTTAAACGTCATGTATGTCAGACAGAGAAGTGGGATGCTGTACAGATGTATGTCAATATCTAGTGGGTGGTATGTGTCCATGGCACCCCTGTACCAGCAGTCATTATGTGTCAGGCCAGACAGGAGTGTGTGAATCCAACACCTATGGTGCCAAATGTATACCAGTTGTTATGTGTTATACCCATCTATATGGCTGTTTACATCAATATTGTCATGCCTGGTATACATGTGGTGCACTAAGGGATTATGTGTATACCTCTGGACTGTACAGGGTGTCTCTGAAGTTCCACATATAGTGACCAATATCTCTGCTGCACTCCACAGGGGCATTACATGCTAGCAGCGGTACCTTACAATGATTTCCTTAGGATGTCTGTCAGTAGCCATTGGCACACATGTTATAAGCAGATGTCAGCATCCACAAGCACCATGTCTGTGAAGACAATCCCAATGACAGTAGCAACAGTCTAGTAATATACCTGCTATACATACCTGTCATCCCCTTGCACTACGACTTTGGGACTGTAGGGGCTGGTGTATGGCTACACTCCATGTCCAGGACATATGGTGGAAATATATGTACCTATACTTATCCAGATAGCCATATATTTATAATTACATGTGTGTACTGCATCAAATTACCACTGTCATGGCAACCACCCACTATAAATCCCTACTGCATGTGGGCGTGGTTCCTTTACATTTCCTGTGTGATGGACATCCTTCCTGCGTGTGGGCATCAGTGATACAGGCAGCAGGTAGCAATACCTCTTACAGGAGAACCTGCACACTCAGAGTGACCACATATTTGTAAGAGAATCAGGAACTACAGACAGACTGTGGGTAGAGTTGTGTAATGCTTTGCACAGTACTGGTGTTACAGGGTGTGTGTGTGTACATACTAGTGTACCTGTGAATGCAGTCTCTCTGCATAGTTCACTACTGAGGGCCTAACCTCTTGCTGGACAGAGGTTTTCCTATCATGTGTTGTCCACCCACCACACAGGTCCTGTGACAGATATTACACTGGCAGTGTGTGTGTTTTGTGTGCTACCAGTACATGGCTACATCCATGTCTATATCTAACCTCAATTCCCTGCCTAAGGGTATCTTGCAGACTATCCTGTAACACCAGTACCTTGCTTAGTGTATGGCAACAGTGTTCCACATATGTGCCTGTGTTCCAGCCTCTGTCCCCATCTACATACCAAGCTTTGCACATATGTCATGCTGCTGGTGGTTGTTCTGTAGTGGGCTGTGAGTATATCACACTGCCATTGCTGCTATTAGTCCACTGCTGTTGTATCCCCACACATAAAGTGGGGCCGGGGCCATATTTGTGTGGGCATCACTTCCAAAACATGTGTGCCCTTATGCACTGCAGAGGCCAGTGTATGAACAGTGGCATATGGGCTTGTATTACTGAGTCTAGGTGGGGAGCACCATAAATGACCTAGACTGTTACAAAATGTGGGGGTATCAGAGGTGAGCTGCCAAAAGGTATGTGGATGTACAGTACCGTAAACTCCACCTATATTGACATTACTTAAATGACTTGGGGTACTGCAAGCCTACTGCCTCCTGCCATACAGACTGTTCTGTGCATTATGCCTTGTTATGTACT
>NC_056746.1:677660614-677718114 GCF_019279795.1 Protopterus annectens
CACAAATCCACCATGTCAGCTGGGAACTACCACCCAGTAGCCTGATGACCCTGGTCTGCAAGGACATGGAACATATCAACAAAGAACCCATGGCCAATGTCACTGGTAATCTTAACACATGGGACCCCCACCAATGTTGGACTTGTCAAAGGCAGAGAATACAACCTGAACCTGGTATACCTCCTTTACCCAGTCATGACAGGTGTAGATGAGGGTTAGGAGGTGCACCATGCCTATGTAGATCATAGCAGGCTTTTGTACACCATCCCACATGTAGGAATGTGTGTAGTTGTTACGGGATCTACCTCCGTTCATAGAATGTTTCTACTAGGACTGCTTAGCATATGCCAACATTCCACAGGTGCCATCCCGTGGACATACAGTCCTTAACAGGTAGTTGATGTGTTAATGCCCTCCACCACACTGTTGAGGTGTGCAGCACTACTGGGGTTGCTATAACTCACTGGGTATGGCTGTTGTGGAGACATCCACCATCATTGCAGTTACTGTTGAGTCTATCCCCCCACATAGCTGTCTGTAATACTGTACAGTGTATGTAATCAGGTTGTTAGTTGTTGTTTACACCATTCACAGTAGTTGAGCACCTCACACCATCCTAAGGGTAGGGCTATGCCACCAGGATTGGCACACACACATGTTACTTAGGTGAGGATAGCAGTAGAGTGGGGAGAGGGACATACACCCTGCTGTTAGCATGTTCAATGTCATCCACATTGAAGACTGCATATATAGCACTGTGTGGTTGTACCTATCCTGTCTTTGTGGGATTACATGTGCAACAGATGTGTTACCTGCATGGGGACATACCTCCATGTGTACAGTCTTGTACCTGTACTGCATCCACACCAAAGGCTCTGTGTGTTGTACCCAGCCATTGCATGTGTACCACCCACTACACTTACTGGTGTCCACTGTAGAAGGCCTGCTGATACCACTACACTCATCAGCCATGTGGCACATGAACAAACAACACAATCAGAATAGATACTGGTGACAACAATACAACATTGTTAATTACAGCTATGATACATCATGGCTGCACAGCTACACCTTCCAAGATATTAACATTTCACTTTACTGCTGACAACATGCTACACATCATTCCATTGCTACACTGTTGTACAGTCACCATGTGCATCAGCACCATGTTAGCCTGTCCCTGCATTGATGTTATGAATGTCAGGGAGTGGCAAAGGTATCATCATATGCACAGGGTGTGTTGTTGGTTTGCCAGAGGCCTAGGCTGAGCCATACAATTGACAATGTGTGTGTGTGTGTGTGTGTGTGTGTGTGTGTGTGTGTGTGTGTGTGTGTGTGTGTGTGGGGGGCTGAGTACTGTTATGGGCCACTGGTGATGTGTGTGCTATGTGGTTGCCTCAGGTTCATTGTTTATGTGTGTGTGTCTGCATGCACAAAGTTCTTCCATGTGGCTGCCCTATACAGGGAATTGTGAGACAGCTGAAGACTGTACCTGGCAGGGTTTGCAGTTCACCATCTCTGGCCATAGACAAGGGACCTATGCTTGGCAGGGGTGCTACAGGCAGTATCAGGTACAAAGCCAAACCGAGTACTATCCCCTGAGTTTGACAGACATCCACTGGATCCAGGTCCCTCCTGGGACTGGCCAGGGCCACGTGCACAAGGTCTGCTATGACTGTCTGTGGACAGCACCCCCCCACAGTGCTGGGGCTGGTACTGCCACTACGTGAGTGGCTGTGACTGGTTGGACGTCCACGGTGACCTCCAGCTGCTGGTGTTGCTGGCATACGTCTCCGTGGCCGTTGCAACCATCCCGCCCTGTCCTGATGCATGGACATGACATTGTGGATGAGATCCAATGTCTATCCCCACCGTCCATGCATGACCTCAGTGTAATTACGGATGACACCTGCTAGGTCATGGATGCTGTCAGTTACAGAGGTGTGATGAGCCCTCTGTGCCCTTAGACCCTGCGTGGTGTACTGTTCCATTCATGCCTGTGCCTCTATGAGTGTCTGTAAAATGTGTGTTTGAAATAGATGTGGCACGTCTGCCAGGGGCATGATGACCAGCAGTGCTCCGACGAGCACCCCTGAACATCTGCCTATGTGATACCCCACCAGACATCTGGCTATGGCTGCTGTGTCCTGACACACGTGCCATAGATACCACACTGTCCTGGCCAATGCCAACCATAGGCTGTCCCTCAGCTAAGGCCAATGGTGATGAGGTATGTAGAGGCAGTGTGACTGTGTGCGCGGATGGGGTAGATACGTGTGGGTTGTCAATTGGTGGCCCAGCGGCAGCCCCTGACAACCCTTCCTGTGCCTCAACACACCTATCCTCATGGTCACTGTTTGTATCAGTGACATCAGATTCCCTGCGGGGGGGACCCAGCCCAACCTCGCCACCTGTGAGGGGAAAATGGGGAACAGACTGTAAGACTTGTACATCACCACTAAACAGTACATACACACACACACACACACACACACACACACACACACACACACACGTGTGTGCAGACATGGCCACACACACAGACATACACACATGCAGTCGACATACATGGCAACCCAAACACTCCACCAGACAGCACCTACAGACAGCTCCCGCACCCCCACAACACACACAATAGCAGGCGATGGTGCAGTACATTATCACATGCAAACCTGTAATTACACACATGTCAGCATGCAGGACATATGGCACTCAACAGCATGCAGTGCAACTGTAGTCAATCCCCATTACCAACATTATACATGGCTGTGATGCATGGCTTCTGTTAGTAGGTGATGGCTCTCCCTCTGGAACTCACTCCACCCATGTCCATAGCATTGCTGTGCATCTGTTCAGCACCCTGGCATGCACTGTGCACCATACCTCACAGGTGTACACACCATTGCAGGATGTGTATCTGTGAGTCAGTTGTGTTTCCGCTGCTGGTCACAGCCTCTGTATGTTTCTGGATCACATGTGGACACGTGTTTAGTGAATGCTTGATGTGTATTCACAGATGTCATCATCAGTGGTGCATGTATGAGTGATAGACTACCATTAGATTGACCTCAGACACAATGTACTGTACCTATGGTGAGTGTAGAGACCATTATTGACCATGATTGAGCCCTAGCTGATGTTGCCTGTGGTACACATAGGTTCATAGCTGAGTACTGGTCTATTGGTCCTGGAGCCTACATAAGTCTAGCCACAGGGGTTCCCAGCCATGCACCATCCACTAATGTTATTCCCCTGTACCCCTGTCAGGCTGTGGCACAGACATACTACCCAGGGTGAATTCCCCAGTTCCCATCCAATTGCCATGTGTTTCTCTAAAGAGGGCCAATAAGTAGCATTGCCTGACATGCATGGGTAGTCCGTTCCAGAGTGTGGGGATTCCCCAGGACAGGGCCCTATCCATCCAGTATGTTCTGTGCAATGTGCTGATGAGGTTTAGTACCCTGGAGCATGTGTTAGCAGAAAGAGTGGGATGTTTTATGTGTAGCATGTTCAACTGTTCTGTGTATGACATAGCTGTGTATGTTGGGTGGATGTCAACTGTGCCTTGGCAATGTGCACTGGAGTGTAGCCACAGTTGTCTGAGATGGACTATGTATTGCATGTGTTTGAGGCTGGTAATCCCATTAGTGAGGGATGTGCTCTGTCAGTGCACATGTACAGCATGCATTATGGGTAGGTGTGCTAGATATGTACATGGTCTACACCTTAGCTATGACATGCGCAGTTAATTGCCAAACATAACCTTAAACCATACTCACCGGTATCCGGCCACTGCCTTGCTGGTATCCAAGAGGTACCTACATTGAGATGGGATAGAGTTGATGTCAGTGGCCACAGCTGTAGCATTGCTAAAGGGTGGCTGCAATATTACAGTACAACAACAGCAGAAGTCCACAGTACTACAGAGTATGCATTACTGATTATCAGTACTGCACAGCAACAGACTCCACATCTCACATATACATGATCTACCTGTACAAATGCATACACTACAGTAGTCTACTGATATGCCCTGGAACCTTACCTGCATGCTCCATGTCTGTTGTGTGTGTAGCACCCACCTCCATGACTGTATACGTCTGTAGCTCTTGTGGGCAGGCAGGTGCTATCAGGCTCATGAGCAGCTCCTCCACTCTGGTGAGGGGGGATGGATGTCATGCTCCCCCCCTGTTGCAAGGTGGCCACCCAGCATAGCAGTGGCACAGCGATGTACTTGGCAGAGCAGGTCACTACAATGGTGGTGGACGTGCTCATATGTACGGCTGTGCATCCCCACCTCATTCACCCTGCGGACCATATCATTCCACATGGCTGTTCTCTCCTGCTGGTCCTGGCTTGTCCGTGAGAACAACAGCTGGTAGTTGTGGGTGATGCTGGTGTTTATAATTTCCTCCTCAGCAGCACTGTAAGCAGAATTCCTTGGGTGTGCCATCAACAGCTGAAGTCCACAGTTCTACAGAGTATGCACAACTGATTATCAGTACTACATAGCAACAGACTCCACATCCCACATATGCATGATCTACATGTACAGATGCATACATAACAGTGGTTTACTGATATGGCCTGGAACCTTACCTGCATGCTCCATGTCTGGTGTGTTGGTAGCACCCACCTCCATGACTGTATATGTCTGTAGATCTTGTGGGCGGGCAGGTTCCACCAAGCTCATGAGCAGATCCTCCACTCTGGTGAGGGGGGGTGGATGTTATGGCCCCCCCTGTTGCAAGGTGGTCACCCCGCACAGCAGCGGCACGGCGACGTACATGGTGGAGCAGATCACTCTAATGATGGCAGACTTGCTCATACTATGGCTGTGCATCACCACCTCATTCACCCTGTGGACCACATTGTTCCACATGGCAGTGCACTCATGCTGCTCCTGGCTTGTCCTTGAGAACAGCAGCTGGCAGTGCTGGATGATGCTGGTGAGTATTATGTCATCCTCAGCGGCACTGTATGCTGGATTCCTTGGGTGCGCCATAGTCCCTGAAAGACATAATGATGGAAATATGTCTGAGCAACTCATATGTCAAGTTTACCATAATACAATACACATATCTGTCTCCTGCCACCATATCAGCTCCAACATAATGTTCACACAACGCTAGTGGTATGTGTCCAGTATGTGTACCATTGGGTCATATATTGTATTGTACAACACTTTCTACTATGTGTTTATAGACATGCTCCCTGTGGGGGCACTAAAGCTGCTGGGCTGTTACAGGGTATTTCACCTGCATGCCGTTGTCACTGCCACTATGTTTCCACATATGCATGTGGTAGGCCTGTTATGTGATTGCTACACATCTGCCACTCTGTGATACTGGGGATATCTATGCATGCTGTTGGACATGTTCTGGGATTGTGTGGGCTATTACAGCCCACATATGTTCCATGACAGTTACACACCAGTATGTGTAGGGGATATTTGCCAGCAGGAACACCACTCCAACCTAATGTGCACATGTTACCAGTCCACATCACATCCGTGATCCTCCATGGAACCTCATTATCTACTGTTCCATCACTACCTTCATGTGGAACCACCTCAGGGGATGGTGCCCCCCCCCCATGGAGCACATACAGACATATGTCTGTCACCCACTTAGGTCGAAGGTCTTGTGCATAGGGAGCTCCACAGAGACATGGGGTATGTGCTATATCACCTGGAGGCATGCAGTACACATACACAATGTTCGATATGCATGTCCCTTCTGCCCAGAGCACAGCCCAGACCCATTTATGTCCATGTAGATGCTGTCATGACTGCCCATGGTTGGGCACCATGTTCCCTTTGTTCCCATGTGGGGGCTCGATGGCCACCACATTCCAAATGTAACGACCCGTCCACAGTGTTTAACCACCACATGTGTCATATACCAGCCCTGTATGCTGTCTTGTTTGTCACCCAACCAGACCTATATACCAATATGTGCCTAATACCCTTCACCAACATATATATGCCACCATCTCATAAAATTGTGATGTGTTCCCAACATGGGTTACACACCACACTCCACACTCCATCTTGCAGCCATGTACTGGTGTGTAGGTAGGTTGTGCATTGATGTGTGATGTTCTCTCAGACATGTCATGGCAGGGGACATGTACTGACATATATATATATATATATATATATATATATATGTATCTATACATATGTGCATATATGTGTATATATAATTTTGTGTTGTTTATATACCTATATAGATGTATAACTGTCCGTGGTTCTGTAAACATACAGAGCTGTGAATATGTATCACACATATATGTATCTGTATGGGGGGTGCATACGAACATCTGGACCACACTCATGTACCCCCTTTACTTCACAGCTGAACTGTTCTGCCTTGCTGCAACACAGACAGGTGTCACATGTGAACACAGACTAACATTAGGGGGGTATATATGGTGACAAACGTTAGGTAAGCATATTATACTGCTATGGCAGTTGGGCATGCTATGCTACACTTTAACATGACTGTCCCGCAGGTGGTGTCGTCTCTCACCCATGTGTCTATCATGGCAATATTAATAACCCCACCAGCCGCTGGCCACAGTAATTTACAGAACACAAATATCATGGGTCACATCTTTGTCATTCACTGTTGGTCTGCACATTTGACAAGTATGTCCCACTGCCCACAAGGACTGACACTACTGTCCAATGCAGTTGTTGAGCAGAACATCATTACAGGAGCAAGTACTGATGGCACATATACATCCTTTCACAGTATACATCCAATTATTCTATGCCATATACTACATGCCAGTAAATGCATATCTGTTTCACACACCTGTTATGTTTGTTCCGCTGTAACACAACCCTGAGCTTTGTGACTTTTCTTGAAAGTTTTTTTTCCCTCTCTCTCTCTCTCTCATAGGTTCATAGGTAGGTACTAGGCTATCGGCCCTGGGGCCTATACAAGCCCAGCCAAAAAGGTACCCTGGCTTTTGCCACCCAAGAAAATTATTTTCCTGTGCCACTGTCGAGCAGAGCCACAGAGGTGATCCCCGGGGTGAATTTCCTATTTCCCATCCAATCATCAAGATTTTTCTTGAAGAGTGCTAAAGAGGAGCTTTGTTTGATATAGATAGGTAGTTTATTCCAGAGTATGGGAAGTCTCTGGGACAGGAATTTATCCCTCCGGCATGTTCTGTTTATTGTGGTGACAAGGTTTAAGTCCCTAGAGCATGTAGCTCAGAGGGATTGGGATTTCTTTAAGTGGAGCATGTCCAACAGCTCTGGGTTTGACATAGCTTTGTATGTTAGGCAGAGATCACCTCTGAGTAGGAGATATGCGACGGAGTAAAGCTGGAGTTTTTTGAGACGGTCTGCATAGGGCATCTGTTTGAGGCCAGTAATCCTCTTTGTGTGGTATTTCTGTGGCCTTTCCAGTTGTTGTAGATGTCTTGTGAGGTACATACCAACAGGGCCTTGTACTCTATAATGGGTTTAATGAGTGATGAGTAGAGTGGAACAATGACCTCTTTTTTTCTGGATGAGAAACCTTTTGTGATGAGGTGTGCCACATAGAAGGATTTCCTGACTACTGTGGCAATGTGATTATCAAAGGAGAGACTATTGTCCACCTGTGTCCCAAGGTTTCTTATCACACTTTCGGTGTTAAGTATACTACCACCTATGTTGTAGTTCATGGGTACAGAATTTTTACCAAAGGGGATGACAATGCACTTTTTGGCATTGAGCTTGAGGCCATGGCTTGACACCAGGCATCTGTCTCAGTGAGGCCCTTTTGTAGGATGTCCACATCGTTAGGAGTTTCAATTATGGTTCCTAGTTTGCAGTCATCTGTGAACTTCATTAGCCAAAGACCTTCTGTGTTAGCCTGTACTGCAGGGAAGTAGATACCAAACAGGAGAAGACCCAGGACTGAAACCTGTGGTACTCCACTTGTCACTGGTCTGAAGTCGGATTTGGAGTCTGCTACTTTCACAGTGTGGGTTCTGTCAGTGAGCCAGTTGGCAACCCATCTTGTGACATAGGGATTTATACCTAGTTTAGTGAGTTTATCTATAATTCCAGAGTGGGGGATGGTGTTGAAAGCCTTGGCAAGATCTAGATAGGCTGTGTGAACCACCTTACCCTTGTCTATGGCTTCGGTGACTGCTTCAAAGAAGTCTATCAGGTTTAGGAGACATGATCTACCTTTTACAAACCCGAACTGGGTGGGATCCAGAGTTTGGAGATTACCAATGTCTTTGTTTATAAGTTCCATGATGATACGTTCCATGGCCTTGCAGACCAGGCTCATCAGGCTAATGGGGCGATAGTTCCTGGGGTCCGTGGTGGCTCCCCCCTTGTGGAGTGGGATAACCATTGTTGTGCACCATTCAGCAGGCACAAAGCCTGAGGTGAGGCTATGATTGAACATGGTACTTAGGTGGGGTCCCAGTTCGTTCTGTAGTTCATGTAGAATGCAGCCTGGGATGTTGTCTGGTCCCATGGATGCTGTGTTCTTGGCTTTGGAGAGTGTGGTTTTTACCTGTGCAGCTGTGATTACAGGAACTTTGCATTTTTCCTGTATAGAGATGGGGTCTTTAGTGGGTGAGGGGGGGGTAAAGTTAGCACTGAACCTATCTGCCAGGATGTTGGCAATATCAGTTGGGTCTGTATATTTAGTGCCATTGTGCTGTAACTCAGAGCAGATCTGAATGTTGCCATTGAGATTCTTGACATAGCTATGGAATGCTTTGTGGTTGTCTTTAGAATCAGTGGCGATTTTGTTTTCATAACTAGCTTTGGAGGATTTTATCAGGGATCGCAGCTTCTTACTGAGGCTGACCAGGGAGCTCCTCCACTCGTGGGATTTTACTCTCTTTCACAAGAGTTTCTTCCTTCTGTTGTACAGTTTGTTTATGGCAGGGGACCACCAGATTGGCTTCCTTTTTCTGGAGGATAGCGTCTTGGTTCTGTTTGGGATAGCACGATCCATGCACTCATGTAAGTGCTTATAAAGTACAATTGTGTAGGATTCAGTAGTCGTAACTGTATTGTCCATCTGCATGGGTGTCATTAAGTTCACCACTTCTGTCTTAAGAAGCATGAAGTTCGCTTTGGAGAAATTTTTTACCATGGTTTCCTTAATGAGGGGTGGAGGCAGGATGTGGATATCTAGGGTATTTAGCTTATGGTCAGATTGGACCAATGAGGCGTTGACTTGAGGTGTGGAACACCGGTCACTCATATTGGTAATGACTAGATCCAGGATATTGTTGCCCCTGGTGGGGGTGTGGATAAGTTGATCCAGGGCATTGGAGCTTATGAATTCCAGAAAGCGTTGAGCAGAGGAGTTGGTACATGAGTAGTTTTCCCAGTTAATGGTGGGGTAGTTGAAATCGCCCATTATTAGGGTGTTTGGTTGAACCCTAATATTTTCCAGTACATCAAGAAAAGAGGAGTGGGAATCCTGGGGCATGGTGGGTGATCTATAGCAAGCTACAATTTGGATTGCAGTTTTGCCCAGAGTTAGTTGCACTTGGATAACTTCAGCTGCATTATGCTGAGCAACTAGCCTAGAGATGTGGATATCCATAATGAATATGGACAAACCTCCACCTTTGGTGTTCCAGTCCAGGTTACATGGCAGAAAAGTGTGGTAAGAGTTATAGCCTGGTAGTGCAGGGGTGCTCTCTGGAGCCTTGAAACAGGTCTCAGTCACTGCACAGATATCGATGTTCTCCATTTTAAGGAGTGCCTTGAGTGAGTGCATTTTGAGATTTTGACGTCTAGCATTGAGTAGCATCACTCTCAGTTTTTGCTTGCCTGTTCCTGTTATGATGGTGAATTTGTCATTTGAACCTTGCCTAAAAAAGGCACTATAGGCCGGCAAGAACCTTAGCCAGTATCCGGAATCCCAGGGGTGACAGGTGCAGGCCATCTCTGGCAAAGCATCGTGGTCTGTTGACCATGTCATCCCAGGCAGACAGACACTGGATCCCTTTAGAATGGCACCAGAAGCTTAGCCAATTGTTGAAGTCAATCATTTTGTCCTTGTACTGCGGCATCATTCTGGGTGATGGCAGAATGCTACTCAGGGCTAGGGTCATACCTGCCTGGGCTACAAGATCGGAGAGCTCTTCCATGTCTCTTTTCATGTAGTCCAGGGAGGTACGTCTCAGGTCATTCACACCAACATGGACAATGACAGAGTCATATTTGTACTTGTTGTGGAGTGAACTGAGTGCGTGGGTTATGTGGTGGATCCTGGCACCCGACAGGCAGCTGACAGTAACCTTCTCCTTGTTTAGCCTGGTGAGTGGGACATCAGTGTGCCTGACTATAGAGTTGCCTATGACTAGTGTGTTGGGTACGTTGTTTTGCCTTATTGGCTGTGGTTGAGTGGCACACTGAGTCTGTGGGCTATGTGTCATTTGGGTTGTGTTGGGGGGGTGGAGGTTGCTTGTATTTCTGCTTTGAAGGTCTCTGTTGCTTGAGCAGATTATTACTGAGAGCCACAGCAAATGTTTTTGTGTTTCTATGTGTGGATTTTGGTGGTGCAGATTTAGTGAGACTATGTGATGAGTATGGTGTGGTGCAAGTGTTTACCTTCTCCTCTTGACTGTCAAGTTCAGTCTTGATTGGAGAGAGCTTTCCCTCCAGTTTGGCTAGATAAGTGCATCTCTCACAGGTTGTAGTGTTAGATGGTAGGAGGAGAGGGTTGTCTGTGTACATGAGGAAAATTCTACATTGCCCCAAGATGCCCAGATTCATCAGATAGACAGGAGAGAACACTGGGAGCTGAACCTTGGACATGCCTGAATAAAAAAACTATTATCCTCTAGATAAGTGAGGAAATTGAGTACAAGAGCTGTTTTTCTCTAGGTAACGAGGAAGGTTGAGTGCTGTAGTAATTAGTAGGTTATTTAGTGCTTACAAGTTCTGAACAAGTACTGATCACAAATAAGCAAATTCAACTGCTAAAAGTAAGAATCTGTATCTGGACTAAACTAGTTACAGGAAAGGGGGAAACAAGTGCAAATGTGGGCTTTTAAATCAGAAAATTGAGAGAGATGGAAAAACTGCCCAAACGGCCAATAACTACAATTTCTGGGTCAGAACCACTCCTTATGTGATAGATAGGTTACCTAGTGCTTACCACTCCCACTGATAAGCTAGAAGGCTTCCCTCCAACACAGAAAGCTTGGGGGGGCTCAGAAGCTTGCATACAGTCATGTTTACAGCAGATCTGAATCTGGACTACACTAGTTACAGGAAAGTTTTTTTTTTTTATATATTCAGAAAAGTAGCTAAAACAGCAGTCAAAACAATTCAAATGCAGTGCAAGCTAGCACACTTGAGTATGTAGCAATGTTAGACCAAACAGTTTAAAAAATGCAATTAAATTAAAAATTACTAAAAACAATGCAGAAGGAGTCTATTAGGTAGAATGAGGTAAAGAGATGGGACTAGGGAGAGTGTCCCAGATCAAATTTACAGTGGGATCGGGCAACTGCAAAACCCTCCAAATTTAAATAACAACACAGGGAGGGTGGGTATGGGAAAACCAACACCTTCAGCAGAGATCTGAAAAACTATACAGTGAAGCAAAAATAACTGTGCACAACTCTGAAGTCAGGCAGCAATTATATAAAATTAGTCAAACAACAATTACCAGTGCACAACTCTGAAGTGCCAGAAAAATATACTCAGCTCTGTATATCGCCAGATAGTTTGAAGAGCACTCTTTCAGGACAGAGGAAGGCTCCAGCAATGATACGCAATTATCTCTCTCATTCTTTCCAGTAGAGTGATTGAGCTGGTTTGAATAGACTGCTGCATGCTTTTGTTGGTATTGCACCTGATCAGGTGGTGGCCTCTGCACCAGTCAGTGTCCACCAATTGCTAATTGCATGAAGCCTGCTGTGTAGTGCTTCAGATAAACACTGTCATGGCAACCCTGTACTATAAATTGCTGCCTTCTGTGTGTGTTGCCCTTCACCTTTACATATGGATGGCATCCTTCCTGTGTGTGGACATCAGTGTTACAGACAGCAGGTAGCAATACCTCTTACAGCAGAACCTGCAGACACAGGCCAAATCCACGTTTGGGTAAGGTTCCAGACCTACAGACAGCGTGAGTAGTGCTGTTGTGTGCAATGGATCTCGCTGTTCTTACATGGTTTCTGTGTACATGGTACTTTTTCATGGAATGTTGTCTGTCTGCATAGCTCTCAGCTGTGGGCCTATCCGTATGATACCAGGGGGATTGGCTGTTAGGTTTTGTCTGTGCACCACACAGGTATTGTCCCAGATATATCTGTGGCATTCTGTCTGTTGAGTGCTATCAGTACATGGCTACATCCATTTTTATTTCAATGTCGTATCCCAGCATAAGTGTAAGCTGCAATGAATCCTGTAACATCAGCAATTTCCAGGGTGTGTAACAGCAATAATGCAAATATGGCCCTATGTTCCTGCATCTGTCCTTCACATATTTGCCAGTCTATGTCCTGCTGTGATACAGGAAGGGCTGTTAGGTAATGGCCTATCATTATTTACCGCTAGCATTACTGCTATCATCCCAGTCATGTCATGGACTCCCACACCAACTGTTGGGCCAAGTCCATATATATGGGGGCAACAGCTGGAAAACACATACATGCCCTTGTACATTCCAGAGGTAAGTGTGTGGTACACAGTGTTCCTTGCCCTTGTACAGCCTTTTATGGGTGGGGGGGGGTTCTATGCCATTAACCTAGGCTATGGCACCTTTTCAAAGATATAACTGTTAAGACGAGGGTCATTCAGTGTTATAGTGAGATGTTAGGTTAAGCAATGTTATGTACAAGATACTGTGACATTACCACAAGTGCTACTTTCCCCCAGGGCTTGACTACAGGGTGTAATTGGAGGCTGCTGAACTACATCTGTAATTGTTGATTGTTACGTATCCTGAAGTCAAATCCTGTTTCTACTGTTGTACTAGTTGAAGGCCTTGGCCTGGACAGCATAGTATCGTATATATACACATTGCTTGCATCTACTGTTTTGGGTGGGCCTTGCATTCATGACTGATTACATATTTCAAACCTTATGTGGCTTCAGTACTGGCATTCATTATTGTATAGTACACGAATAAAGGTTATCTATGTATGCATACCAGTGTGTCGTGTCATGTCCTTTGAATTGTGGGTGGGTATAAGTTTAATGTCAGTATTCTCATTTGTGGGAATGGTTGCCACACTACACATTTCACAGGTTCCAGTTGAAGGGCTTGTGGCTGAGTGATTTACTTTGCTCCCAGTACTTCCACACTACTTCTACATATGTATGGCTACTGATACCTTTTGTGTGTGTGTATGTGTATGTACCTATAAATATCTCATATGACTATATATATATATATATATATATATATATATATGTATATATATGTATCTATAGATAAGTACATCTGTATATATATATATATATATATATATATATATATATATATATATATATATATATACATACATATGAACATATGTATGTATCGATATACAATTGATGTTATATGATTATTTGTGAGTCATACATTAATATATATATATCTACATATAGCTATCCACATTTACAGATATATATCTGTCCTTATGTCCATGCATGTCCGGCTCATATTTTGGCCTGTTCCTCATTCACTTGGCAATTGTCATGGATGATCGCAGCACTGAAGTCAGTAACTAGTGGTAACACTTTTGTGTTTCAGACTTCATCTCCTTCTACATATGTGTTCTAATACATACAACTGTGTAACTAGCAACATTTTAATTGTATCAGAGCATTAGTTGACATATATCCTTATTTGTACCCACAGTGTGGCATACTTTGTCCAGACTTCTTGCATTATCAGGTTATTTGGTGTGATAATAATAAATTTCCTGTACTGTTGACTGATTGTGCTGCATGATATGTTTGTGAAAACTTCAGGTTATGTATATTTGCCATGGTTTAGTGGTAAATCACTTTGTGTAGGGAGTGTAGGGTACTGGGTTTGAGCCTTGGAGAGGTAGTTTATTTTGTTGCTGGGCAGAACAAGAGACATTGGGTACAGAGTGATTAAGGCACTTTTAAGCAGTTGTAAGCAGATTTGCATGGGTTTGCAAGACGGTAAGCACTGCCAACTTCCGCTTATGTTTTCATACAGTCAGTTAGCTTCAAATCTCTCAACCTGTGTAGGCATAGTTTACCCCCGTGCAAACCCGCGCAAACCCACTTACCACTGCTTAACAGTGCTTACTGCCACTTACCCCCACACTAATTCCTTTAAAAGAAAAGAAAGACAGGTTGATAGGACAGTGGTGAAAAATGGGGCAGAAAGACGGAAAGACAGTAGGGAAAATAGCTAGGCATGTGCAGGAAGGGTATAGGAAAGGTCCTTAGCTGCCCATTTCTTCTACAGCAGCAGCTGTGCATATACACTATATTTGCAGGTACATTTGGACCCTTAAACCCCTGGGAGAGGGGTGAGCACAACATATATTCATTGTGATGCCAATTAGACCAGATTACATGTGTCCAGTGGACACATGTGTGAAATGGACAGCTATGTATGGGACGAGATTTTTTTGTGGGAACAGATTGCCCTTTTTTTTCAGGTGAGAGTGGGATGTTGGGGAGGGGTAGTAGGTATATTTGGGGAGGTAGGTTGGGTAGGTTAACAGACAAGACACACAAGACACATACAGGGATGGTATATGAGACATGTGGGAGGTAAATACCTTGGATGGGGAAGGGTGTTTGGAAGTCACAAGCCCATGAGCCTCCAACTGGAAACAGTGGGACTGAGGTCCCTACCCATGGGCAGTTGCCACTGCACCTTCACGGCCCCGAAGGTGGCTGTGCTGGGGGCTGTGTAGGAGGGGCAGGCTCACCCTCTAATAGCACTACTTGACCCTCAAGCTGGCGTAGGTGCTCTCAATACTTCAGATTGAGCTCCTTATGCACCACGACCTGGATCTGTTGATGGGTGACAGGTTCCCCTCCGTGCCCATTCAGAGGGGGGGTGAGCCCCATCCCCTGCTGTGGTTCCACCCGAAGGTGGCGCAGGGCCCATGGAGGAGGAGTTCCCAGGCTGGGCCACAGATGTGCTGGTGCCCGGTGCCATGGCCAGCTGAGGTGGGACAGGTGGGTCTGCTGGGACCGGCCTTCCCATATGAGCTGTGTTGTCACAGGTTTCTGACAGATATGGGTTAGTAACAGTCAACAGCATTCAGGATTAGTTAAAGCAGCATGCAGAGGTATTCACATTAACCCAACACCCCAGATATAACACAGTTGCAGAGCAAGCAGATCACATGCATATATGAAACAACAGTGGCCATTACAGGAGCATGCAGGTTTCATTGATGGCAACAGGCCACCAATATGGGTGTATTTTCACATGGCACATGCATAGAAACAAATGTGAATATTTATAAACCATTAGGACATATGTCCCAACAAAAGTTTGGAGTGTACAGATACCAGTTGAGGAGTGTCATTGGGTTATTATGCACATATGGTAGGGGTGAAAGAGAGATAGTTCAATTAACAACTAATATATCCTTGTAGTTTTCACAACATTCTTAGTCATTGCAGTGGTCTTTCCCTTACATGTATTATTAGACTACACAATGGCCTTATATTGTACACTGGCATGTTTATAAATTATTATATACGTGACCTGTGTCTTACATACAGGCATGACAGGCTGCAGGTGTTAATGCAACATATGTTGAGAATTGCTGTCATACACTTTGGGTGAGGTGCTAGAATGACAGGTTTGTTTCCATATACATTCTCTGACTATGTACACGTTTGACTATCAGTTATATGTCATTGACAGCTGCCTTCAATTCTTGGATCATCACACTGGATTTTTAGAGGAACAGGGTACCAAGCTGGTGATATGGGCAATTTATCTGGGCATACTGGACAGATTGGAATAGTTGTGGGTTATGAATATGCATACAACTTACAATTTGAACATTCTAGCAAATTCTGTACTGTTGTTGGGTGTAAGTATGCATACTGCTTTCTATCTGAACATTGTTTCAAAATCTGTACAGTTCTGGGGTATGATTATGCATACAACTTAGTAGCACTCCCAGGATTCAAACCCCTGCCGTGTGTGACAAAACATTACAGCTACCATCACAATACACTGTGCTATCAGGGAATGAATGTAAAGCTTTTGACTGTTTTCTATCTAAGTCTCCCTAACTTGTACAATATAACTGACCTCTTGGCATTGTTATGCAGGACTTCATGTCCATTTTATCTGAATACGACGGTGTGAGTAACACTGCTTAAGATACAACAGCACTATTTATAGTATGGAACAGATCTCCAACATATAAAAGAAGAGTAAACAGAAGCACTCCAGGGGTTATACCTTTATTCACACACTATTACACATTTATTTCTACTGGTACAACACTTTCTAAGACTCATATTTATTTGCTATGACAGTACATGCAGACTGATTACTAACCTGCCTCACGATGCAGCCTTTGCAGCCTAGCATCATGGGCTTGCTGGTTCGCAGCCCGCTCATCTGCAGCTGTCAGAGAAATGCAGTGATATTTAGCCATATCTATCCATAGTATACACAAGCTAGGCAATTATTTACTACTTAGTAGAATGAGTACTTACTCAGTACTGGGGCACTGGGCATCTGCCGAGACTCCTGGATCCACTGTTCCAGTACATCCCCCCTCTGCCACTTCAGGTCAGCATGGTAGTGCCTAACCTGCTCACTAGTTCGGGGGATACCTGTGGCACTGGTGAGGTCACGGGCGAGACTGTCCCAGGCCTCTGTTTTATACTGGGAGCCCTGGTACTGACCCTGCAGTAGTCTCTGATCATGGTGTTTTACCAGGAGCCATACCATGATTTTTGACTCCTGGATGCCCCAGCGCTGCACTCTAAATCGAGTGCCTTCACCCACACCAGCCATTCTGTCTGCAGTAGGAAGCTACAACAAGTTATGGGTAGTATTCCCGCATGTGGGGTTTAAATACGGCCATTTTCCCTCACTTCCCCATGGTTGGCCAGTTTTGAAAATGCTAAGCTATGGGCAGACCTGCTTACATGAGGTTAGCACTGCTTAAAGAGGTATACCACTAGGCAGATTGAACTGGCTCCTCTACACATTGCTTACACTTACTAACTTGAGCTGTGCTGTGGTTAGCATTGCTTAATAGTTAATTGCACTATATTTGCCATTTGGGTATTTTCCCAGGGAAAGAATTCGCTTGGCCGCTTCCATTACTGTGCCATTTTTGGCACTGTAGTGCGAGCTCGGAGTTGGTATATTTAAGTAGGGGGTGTGCCCCCCACATTGGGGGTGTGGGGGGCAAAGCCCCCAACTTTATGTATTCTTTCGATTTTTTTTTTCTTTCTTTTTTTTTTTTTTTTGGAACAGCGATTTTTTTTCTCTTGGAAAAAAATCGCTGTTCTGAGCTTTTGAGATTGTAAGCTTTTGCTTACATGGGGTCAATTATTCATAGTTCGCTTTTTTAAGCATTCAATGATATAATATAGACCCATATAAGTCAAATAAGTCTATGCTGTCACATATTAAAGTAATTTGTGTACAAATATCCCACCTTTTACTTGCTTACTGGACCAAGTAATGAAATAAAAGGATATACCACACATTCATATTAGTAAACAATGCACTCCAGGCTCAGGACTTACCTTGTAAATGCAACAGTTGCCACAGTTTTACTTCAGGGCTGAGTCTGTCTGATGTAAGCATTACACAACCAATTAATGGGGAGCTAAAGATTGTGTGAGTTGCCTGGCATCAACATTACTATACGTATGTGAATAGGAAGATGGTTTTAGGCCCCTAGGTGGTAAGTGAGTGTGTTATGCATTGTCTCTTAGCCAATGCAGAGGCATATTGAGCATGCCTACATCTGCCTACACCCACAGCAGTTGGTGTTTCCCCCTCTAACTCTTCATCTGCCTGTGGCTGTGGTGATTTTGGCATGGCTGGTAGGATGTGTGCTCCTTCCCCTTGTTGATCCTATTAAAGCAGTTTTCTCAGATTGGTGTTGTGTAGCATGGCACATACTGTGAATATTTCTGTACATGTCCATGGATTGTACTGCAGGGCTCCCCATAGATGTGTCTAGTCACCAGAATCATGATTTCAGCAGCCCAAACACACACTCTTATATTTCTGGTTTGAGCATCTGCTTCATTATGGCATTCTTCCATGGGTGTGTGTGCATTTCTGATGGGTGTCATTAGCCATGGTTCCAGTGCATAGCCTGCATATCCCCCCTAAAAAACATCTGGTACATTTGGGAAGTGTACCAGATATGTGAGTCATGGTAACTGTCGGGGTTGCTAGCACATACTAAAAAAAGTCCAAATTTGAGGAAATTCACAACACCAAAAATAACAAAACCTTGTACTGCAACCAGCAAGGAAAAATTCACATGGTATAGCATCCAGTCAGTTTATTAGCTGCTTTTGTCAAAAAGACTTCATCAGAATGGCCTATCCTGTTCCCCAGGTGGTGCCTTCATTTCTGTATGTGTACAGTCTATGGCTCGCAGTACTTCAGGGTAGTGTGCTACACAGAAGAACTCCTGCAGATTTCTGGCCGTCTCCTCAGAACTGCAGGGAAAATATATGTGGTCACTGGAATGTTTGAGCATATTATTCAGTAACTGGTGGAGGATCCTGGATGCCGATATCTGTAACACTCCGAGCATATCACTGTCGGTCTTTGAAAGGTACCTGTAGCTAAGATTCTAAGAGCTACACATACCTTTGTCTCCACTGGGATGGGTTCCTCTTTGTTGGCTCTGGCTCTCAGTTGACGACGGCAGAGTTCGCAGAGTTCCTGTAGTGTGTCCCTGTCCTCCCTGCAGTGCTCTACAGTTTCCACATCATGTAGGTTGTGAAAATTTAAACAGAGCCTGAAAACTCTTTTCCTTCTCATCCTGTGTCTATTAGTAGCAGCAGCAATGGCTTCAGCATGTAGCACATACAAATGAATTAAAGCAGCAGCAGCTGCTAACATTCTGTCTGTGTACACTTCTTTCTGTGGCTGTCTTCCAAAAGTTTTGGAATTCACAAAAAAGAAAAAAAAAAAAACATCACAGAGTCTACATGGCTGCTTTATAGCTTATTGAATAACTCCACTTTGTTGGATCAGTTGATTAGCATGCGATTCAGCTGCTTATGCTGTAATTTGCATGCCACAGTGTTTACCTTGTTTCCGTGAGGGTGCACGCCTCTACACAGCACTTACTGAATCATCGAAACTTCATTGCTACCGTATGCATGTCACAATCAAAATTGACTGTATAGGGCTTATTGAATTCCCCAGTACATTTTTTTTTTTGCATTATAGAAAACCGTTTGTCAAATTGAGGTGTTTTCTTTGATCATAATTGCTTTTCCTCGTACTTGGCTATAAAATGCAAAGAATGGATAAGTCAAATTAGATTTAAAGCTCAAGTCAGGTTTGACCCAGCACTGTCTGTGAACCTACAGCTGTGCAGTTATTTCATTATTTTTCTTTGTTTTGCCAATCCCACATGAGAGAGATGGGTAGATGCCACTATACATCACAGCAGAAAAGTGAGGAACTATGAGAATATATGACAAATACAGTACTGTGTGATGTCAGTTTTGTACTCCTCTGGTATTGAAAGGTATTTCAGGTCCGACACAAAAAATACAGTCTCCATGAGGCCCAATAACATCCCTGGCTGTATCCTGCATGAACTTGGGCATGAGCTCTCAGCTCCATTAGACACCCTATTCAACCAAAGGGTGAGCAACGGCTTCATCCCAGCTGAATGGGGGACAGCCACTGTCATCCCTCTACACAAAGGTGGAGCATCCAATGACCCAGGTAATTATAGGCCCATCAGCCTAACTAGTCTGATCTGCAAGGCCATGGAACACATTATCATGGACCTTATAAACAAGGACATTGACAACCTCCAAACACTTGACCCCACACAGTTTGGTTTTGTCAAAGGGAGATCATGCCTGTTAAACTTGGTCGACTTCTTTGAAACAGTCACCAAAACCATGGACGAAGGAAAGATGGTGCACACTGCCTACCTTGACCTAGCCAAAGCCTTTGACACTATTCCCCACTCGGGCATAATAGATAAACTCTCCCAGCTAGGCATCAACCTGTATGTTAGCAGATGGGTAACTAACTGGCTCACTGATAGAACCCGCTCAGTCAAAGTAGGGGAAGCCACCTCTTGTAGTAGACCCGTAATGAGTAGTGCACCCCAAGGATCGGTCTTGGGGCCTCTACTGTTTGGGATATACTTCTCTGAGGTGAAAGCCAAAACCAGTGGTCTGTGGTTGACCAAGTTTGCAGATGACTGCAAGCTAGGCACTGGCTTAAATTCTCTTAGTGATGTGAACATCCTCCAAGAGGGCCTTACCCAAACAAATGACTGGTGCCAGAAACATGGCCTCAAACTGAATGCCAAGAAATGTGTCATTATCCCCTTTGGGGAAAATGCCATCCCCACTAATTATAACATTAATAATAATGTATTAAGCATGCAATCAGTCATAAGGGACTGGGCACCCAGGTTGATAGCAACCAGACTTTTGACCACCACATTGCCTCCGTTGTACGGACGGCTTTCTTCATGGCCCACCTCATAAATATCTCATAAATAAGGGTATTTCATCCATAAACAAGGAGGTCATATCATCCCTGTATTCCTCCCTTATCAGACTCATTATTGAGTACAATGCCCCCTTCAGCATGTACCTTGCCAAGCACATGCAGCAGCTGAAGAGACAACAGAGGCTCCTGACCAGGAAAATCCAGGTCTCAAACACTTATCCTATACAGATAGGCTAAAAGCCCTGTTCCTCTACTCAGTCTCATGCAGACTGCTCAGAGGTTACCTGTATCTGTCACACAAAGCCATTTCAGACCTAGCCTTGATAGAGTTGCTGCATATCTGTAAGACAAACTCCACTTACGCAACCTGCAGGCAAGGCCTTAACCTGGTTGGTGACATTAATAGAACTTGTTGGCGGGATAGATTTGTATCCCAAAGACACCCCCCATCTGTGGAATAGACACCCTCGCCATGTCAAGCAGAGTACCTCTCTAGCCCTTTTTAAGAGGAACCTGGATGACTGGAAGGGAAACAGAACCTATAACCCTGGGATCCCACCTGTGTCCCTGCTGGACAAGGAAAACAGGTTCTGACTTTGATGGAACATGGGCGAAATTATTGGTTAGGCTTATAAGGGCATCTCGGCCAATAGCCTAGTATCATCCTATGAACCTCTGAACCTATGAGAAATATGCCATTTGTCAAACTGTTATATTGAGAAATACTAATGACAGAAGGCCTTTTTCCAAGAATCTTTCTGAAACAACCACAGGTGGGATACTTTGTCAAAACAGGACTGTCCCACTTTCTGTAGTATTTACGTAGTATTTACAGAGGTAAAATGACTGAAGTTAAAAAAGATGTCGCATTATTTCTTGGCTGGCTATATATGATTTCTACAGGCTAATCAATAGAAATGGCAGTGTACCCATAATGCTTTATCAGTGTTGTTTTCTGTTATACGTGCTGATTCCCTCACCCTCCCAATGCTACTGATCTTCAGATATCAGTTTAACCCAACTTTGTGCAAGCAAACCTACTTTGCAGCTGCATCCACTTTTGCTTTGTGGATACCAAACTTCAAGTATAAATCAGATAGGCCCCTCCCTTGGTCTAGTTATGCTGCACATTTACATGTGTATCTTGTAGATCTGGATGTTTCAGGAAAGACAGATATAGTGTATGGTATAGCCCTTTGAATAAACCACACTAAGTGCATATGTGCCTCATAATGATGCAAGTGTCACACTGACATTAACAGTTTTTAAATCCCAGTAAAGTTTTTTTTAATTATTTCTTTTATTAAAAACGTATGATTTCAGCTATTTTCCATTCCACCTTTCTTGAAGTTGTGTCATTGCTTCAGACTGAACAGTATTATCATGAGAAAAAAATGAACAGTGTCTTCTATGCAAATACATTTCAAGGACAACGTAGAAGTACTATGCAACTCTTCTGTCATAGCAACTAAGTATTTTTCAAGTAGTGCAATTGCCTATGTGAAATGATGCTTTCATGGTAACAAAGTTTCATGCTAAAAGAATAGTCAATTAGAACTGTGCTTTCTAACACATCTAACTATATTCATCTTTTATCCCTTTCTCATTCATTGCTCCAAACAATATATTATGTAGAAAAAAATAGAGCTGTGACTGAGGTCATTTATTTGTTCATTCGCTCCACTCAGTAGTTCATAATAATTTGTATTTTATGCTAATGTTCACTGTCTATAGTCAAGGCCTGAATAATTTCTGATGCTTCTGTCATGCTGCATGTTGATTAAAAAAAAAAAAAAAAAAAAAAGAGAGAGACGTTGTTCCCACATTTCATTGAGATGATGAATGTATTTTAATCATACAGGCTCTAGGGCTGGTCAAGTAGGATAACATTCACTTCTGGCATATAACTAATGTTATAATGTTTTACTGTATGCACTTTGATATCAAGCTGTGATTAACTCTGTCACAGAGTGGGCTGCAAATGGCTACTCTAGATAATGCCATTCTCTTCTTATAATAAGACAAAATATCAAAGTTTTCTTGATAATTAAAGCAGCTAATGCCAACACAATTAGCTTCATATTAGCCCCAACTGATGATGACATTACATTTAGTAAAGCAGTCAAATATCAGCTGCCCTTTCCAGCATCAAACAGTGAGGTATCTGGTATGTTATAATCCTTCAAAAATGCTTAATGTTTTCACTAGTCATGTTTCATAATATATTTTAATAAAGGTTGTAGGCAAATTGATGATAATGCAATAACTGCTGATGGGACTTTTACTATCTTTCTGAAAAGAAGCAAGATGTAATGTAAGCTAGCAGCTGTGAATAAAAGTATAATAATATAGATACGTTTACAGTTCAGAACAGTACTGTCTTGCTCTGTAGCTGTGTGTGTGTGTGTGTCTGTGTGTGTGTGTGTGTGTGTGTGTGTGTGTGTGTGTGTGTGTGTGTGTGTGTGTGTGTGTGTGTGTGTGTGCGTAGAAATAGATATTGGAAATACAAAAAGACACTAGAGGAATGACTATATAAAATAAAGGTTTATTCAACAATTCAGTGCTTTAAGAAATCTAAATATCAGTCCACTTGGCTTTGCAATTTCAAATAAATCAAATAGTGTATTAGTTACTCCTCAAAACAGTGTTCAGACTACACAACCCCTTCCAGGACACAAACTGCTATTAAAAAAGTCCAAGGCTGCAGGCCTCTCCCAGCAAGCTTCTCACAAACCCAGAATCCCTCTCCATAAACAGGTATTCCCACAGATAACACCTCACAGATTAGCATCAACTGGTATTACTAACTCCATATGTCTAGGACTTCTTTCAGATGATCCTCCACCAACATTATACGCCTGCACATTAAATGTAAATTCCTGACTGTTTCTGCTGGAAAATGTCTAACTTTATCCAATATATTATATATATTTTCAGTGTTTGTCTGGTAAAATATCTAACTCCATGTTGTATTTTTATATGATCATTGCACAGCACTGTATACATTGTATTTCTCTTTTTTTGTAACAATGTTCAGAGCTTTTCTCCCAAGGCCTCTGCTGTAAATGGACATGGTCCAGTCGGAAATTCCTGGTTAACAAATGTAAAATAAAAATAAAATAAATAAGTGAAGAGATAACTTTCTGAGAGCACCTCTCCACGCAACTCCCTTTTATATCATGGAAATGAGTAGTTAAGCCTTTTAATGTAGTTAATTGCTGTGAGAATATTCTCACACTACACACCTAAGTACACATTCTGAATTTATATTTAAAGCCACATACATATTCTCCATAACCAACATTTTACAATATTCACACATATTATCTATATTATATGGGTCTACTTTGATCCATCGAAATTACATTTAACTGAAGCTCACTTAACCAATCCCAGTTCTTTGAAACTTCAGTTATCTGAAAGCATAGACTGCTGAAATCCTTTCCCTGTGAAAAGAACCACTTAGCCACATGAGAAAAAAACTGCACGGACCAAAACTAAACCCACCAAAGTAGGGAGCTTTGCCCCCCACACTCCCCATGTAGGGAGCTTCGCCCCCACACCCCTCTACTTAAATATTCCAACTCCGAGATTGCACTACATTGAAGAAAGGAGAAAGTTCACCATGGAGGCCAAGTAGCTCATTTCACAGGGAAAGGATTTCGGCAGCCTGTGCTTTCAGATAACTGAAGTTTCAAAGAACTGTGATCGGGTAAGTAAGCTTTGGTTAAATATAATTTTGATGGGTCGAAGTAGACCCATATATATATATATATTTAGACTCAAATTAATCTAATGTGAAGAGGGGCTGGTATATTTAATTAGCAGGGAGTGTGGGGGTGTGCAGGGTGTAAATTTTGGATGTGCTTGGTTTCTATATATCTTGTTTCAACATTTTTATCAACATTTTCCATGTCAATCTTATTCACATTAGCTTAATTTAAATAGAGCTTCCTATGTGTGGAAGTGTGCATCTCTCGCTCTGTATACATGTATATATATATATATATATATATATATATATATATATATATATATATATACATACACCCATGCACATATACACACCCTCATGCATGCACGCACACACACACACACACACACACACACACACACACACACACACACACACACACACACACACACACACACACACACACACACACACACACACACACACACACACACACGCACACACACACACACACACACACACACACACACACACACACACACACGCACTGTTAGGGGCTGGTGTTGCTGTTCTACATGTGTATGTGCAACAGGACAATTCTATGTTGCTGCTGCTAGTAGACCTCAATCAAGAAGGAGAAGGGTGTGTAGACTATGCTTAACTTTTCACAATCTGCATGAGGTAGAAATTGTAGAGTGCTATAGGGTAGATAGAGACATTACAGGAACTCTGCAACCTCTGTTATCCTCAACTGAAAGCCAGGACAAACTGAGGGGATCCAATACCTGTGGACACCAAGGCATGTGTAGAATTTAGAATATTAGCTACAGGATCCTTCCAGAGACCAACAGGGGATATGCTGGGGGGTGTCACACATATCAACATCCAGGATCCTACATAAATTCCTGAATCCGATTCCACAACATGCCAGTGATTATATAGAGTTTCAATTTATACCCCAGAACAGAGTACCACAATGTATGATTTCTACCCTGTAGCACACTTCCATTAAGTTCTAGATGCCATAGACTGCACGTACATTGAAATCAAAGCACCACCTGCAGTGGAACAAGGAAGAGTGTACATAAACAGAAAGGGCTTCTGCTCCACTAACTGCCAGGTCATGTGTAATGCTAAGAGAATCATCCTGAATGTGTGTACTGGCAATACAGGCAGTTACCATGATTCCCATACATGGCACAGCTCTCAACTCTATCATAGGTTTCCTATGGGGATATTCCATGGGGTCATACACTGGGGGATGCGTGTTATGCACTGGAACCGTGGCTGATGATATCCATCAGAAATGCATATACTAATACCAAGTCCCAAAAATCCAAACCAAAAACATCCAAAGGCAACCATGCAGTGAAGAAATATCTGTTCATTTAGTGCTTTTGACCAAAGTCTTCATCAGAATAAAAAACATTGTTTCCATCCACACTTAAATACCCATTTCAATTAACAATATCCAATGAAAACCTTCATGAAAAATTCAGGGAACATCTCAAAATTCACACGTCCCCCTACACAGATATTTATAAAAGCATTTATAAATAAAACATTTAATGTATATGGATTCATTTAAACCAGGCTTTATATCTACCTGTAGTCTTACTTGCCATAAGGTCTCCCTTTTTTAACACAGATTTCTTGTAATCACTCCCACGCAAATTTTTACCACTGTTTTAATACAGAAAACAGAATTATTTTTGTAAAAATCACATATTAAAGTATGCTTATAAAGTGCATTATTGCCATCTTTACTTCTTATAGCGTATAGATGTTCTTTAATTCTAGTTCTTAATTTTCTTGTGGTCATGCCTACATAAAATGAAGAATATCCTGAGAATATGGCAATGTAAATAAGCCCTAAAGAGTTACAGTTATAATGCCCTTTCACTTCCAATACACATTCAGGACTGTGCAAAAATATCCTAGGACCCACAAAAATGTAGGTACACACATCACAGAACCCACATGGAAACATCCCATTATTTTTGTTAGTTTCCACGTTGCATATATGAGTGTTATGTGTCTCCAAATATTGTTTAATAGATTTTGCCTTTTTTACTTTAAACTGTGGTTCTTCCCCCACTATATTTGCAAAATCTTTATTACCTTTGGAAACATTCCAGTTCTGAAGAACAATGCTTTTTATTTTCACATCATCTACTGTCATTCTTAAACACAAACTATTTTCACCCTGCAATTCCTGCTTGTTTCTATGTTGAACAAGCATACTTGCAATTAAAATAGGGTAAACTTGTTTTCTCTTTTACTAAATATTTCCTTGGCTGTAGATGTTAACAACTGGGCATTATATCCTCTCTTAATAAATATGCATAATATCTTGAACAGCAGACACAAAACTCACTGCCCCTAGTGGTTAACCTTCAGGCCCTGATCATCTCCCCTCTAGGAATGTTCTTTTTCTTGTATTCAGGATGAGCACTCTGATAATGTAGGTAACTGTTAGCAAAACATTCCTTTCTATATATGCAACTGTGAAATTGTGAGGAAGTTTTTTTTTATTCTGATGAAGACTTTGGTCAAAAGCACTAAATAAAGAGATATTTCTTCACTGCATGGTTGTCTTTGCATGTGTTTGGTTTAGAAATGCGCATACACCAATTTAAGAACACTATAATGAGGCACACACTAAAACAATAAATATCACAGAGCATGTGTTTGGGCTGCTAAAGACATGGTTAGCATGCCTAGATACATCTGGGGGAGGCCTGCAGTACAATCCCTGTATTTGTGCTGAAATTGTCACCATCTGTGCCATCCTTCACAAAGTTATTCTGAGAAAGCAAGTTCAGCAGGATGACCAAGGGGAAGGGTCAAACATCCACCACCCCTGGCAAGGTCACCACAGCCACATGCAGAATTGAGGTCAGAGGGGGAACCACCAGCTGCTGTGGGTGTAGGCAGATGTAGGTGTGCAAAATATGCCCTCATCCTGGCAAAGAGGCAATGAATAGCACACATGCTCAGCACCTAAGGGATAAAACCTTCATTCTATGCAGATACATGTAGTAACATTGATGCCTGGCAATGGTCCCAACCTTTATTCACCCATGTAATGGCTGTGCACTGCTAGCATCACACAGACTCAGCCCCAAATTAAAACTCTTGTAACTGCTGGACTTCCAAGGTACGTGACAAACTTGAAAGAGGGAAATAAATGTCTAGGAACACAAATGAATGGCATAACCTTACATAGTCTTACTTGCTAATATAACTAAGTAGAAGGTGGGTGATTTGTATAGCAATGACATCAACATGTGACAATGCTGACTTATGTCAATTGATGTGCTCTCTCTCAAGTAATAGGCCTCATGCATCTAAGATTCAAACATTACAAAAACATGTAAGAAAGCAGTACAATTTTCAAAAGTGCATCACAAACACATACATATAAACTAAGCATTCAGTCAGCTATGCACTCTGGGCATCAGATAAAAAAAATGATGTTTCTCTGAATCCAAGACATAGAAAACCAAGGATATGGCACAGTTGTCATCATTTGCATACAATGTTGTGTTTATGTGTGTATGTGTGTGTGTGTATGTGTGTGGGGGGGGGGGCAAGAGGCCAAGGCTAACAAGGTAATGAGCGTGTGTTAGCAAGAAAGACAGGCAGGTAGAAATTTTAATAAAGTATCACATTTGCACTGAGACTGAATGAGCTGTAAGCCTCACGAGTGACAGATGTAACTGTTATGTGGGGGTGTCTGTATGGGCACTCAAGGTGAAATGTGTGTGTGAGTGTCTGCAAGAACACAGCCAAGCTTTCTGCTAGCTCTACATCCTGGAATGTTGGACAGGTGTGAACCATGCATGGTGGAGGTGGCAGTTCATTGTCATTGTCCCTGACTGTGAGAACTGGCTCTGCTAGGAGTTGTACTGGCCTGTCCATGCCCATGGTCAGATACACTGCTGTTACCTGACTGTTACTGATCCTCACAAGTACACCCAGGACCATAACCCAATGGCCTACTACATCTGGTTGTGGACACCTCAATTACTGGCAGAGCAGTGGAAGTAGTGTCACTACAGGAGCATGGTTTGGTACAGTCATGTTGGCTAGCATCAGATGATGATGCTGACCTATATCTGTGTGGATGCCATCTCCCTCCCACCAGATGTTCCATCACAGATGCTGCCCATTCCATCATGCCATACATCCAATCCATTGAATTGGCCACACAGTGGAGGCAGTCATGCATATCAGCCTGTGCCAAATCTACAACCTTAAGCATGTTCTCAGAGGCCCTATTGGAACATGCCTGTGCTTCCATGATGGCTCTATATATATACGTCGAGTGGCACATAAAAACACACCAGGATCAGGTGGAGCGTGGACAGCAGGCCTCTTCTAAGCACCCTAACAACCCTTCTGTGTGGCACCTTGATCACAGTTTGACTCTGGCCAGAGTTAACTGGCAAGGAAGCCACAATAACAACACTACCCATATCAAGTGTGTTACCCCCCCACTTGTCCAATAACTGAGGACTCACTGGAATTGGTATGAGTAGCCCTACTGGCTATATCTGATGGAAATACATGGAATAGCTGAATGTCAACCTCAGTGTCCGATTCAACCTCTGCACTCCACCGACTGTGCTTCTGTTTGGCCACCATCATCATCAGAGTCTGCCAATACTCTGACATCAGGTGATAAGAGTCCTACACTTCCAATGTCAAGATCACCTGTGATAATAAGCAACCGATACAGGAAAAAAAATAATACCTACATTACAATTTAATATGTTCACCTAGCCCCTATCCCTTAAACCCTGACTCCGTCTACTTCCTGAATGTATGCTAACACTTAATCCCTTTCCTATCATTATACTACAATAACTCCCATTCTAACATGACTCTTCTATAACAAAAGCATATATATATATATATATATATATATATATATATATATATATATATATGCATTGTCAGCCTTTAATCATTTTATTGTATTTTACTGTAACTTATGGTTGTATTAATTTCTAACATATTAACATCTTGTTCTACTTTCACATTATGTAATTGTTTACTAGTCTATGCATATGTTTATTGTGGAGCTTTTCTCCCCTGGCCTCCACTGAAAAAGGTCTCATTCTGACCCAGTGGGCTATCCCAGTAAACAAATGCCAATAAATAAATAAATAATATGATAACAAACTACTGGTGCCACTATCACAGATGGTACAGCAATACACACAACACTCATTACACACACCTCACACATCTAGATAAGTGCATATTTCTGACAAATGGTCATCAATAATAAAAGACAAATGTTTGGCTTATCATGTACAGAAGATTCCACACTTGCTAGGGAGGATAGCCCTGGAAGAAGTTAAGCAAAAGGTAAGGACAGAATCATCACAATTCCAATAACTCAGCAGGACAGAATGTTTACCTATTATGACCATTAACAATACTTTTAACTGAAACTTGGCTGAAATGTCTATTCAAAGCCCATGTGTAATGAACAAAATCTATTGTTAACTGCATCAATTTATTAATAGGTTCAACCAAAATAAATAATTTAATTAAAACAACATGAATCATTACTTTCAATATTTTACTAAACAAGAAAACATTATAAACTGACATATGTAAGCTAACCTGAAAGCTTCTCCTGGAACATACTTGTCCTCCCAGAAACACCAGCACCAACATCAATTACATATAATTATGCACTTTCCACTGAGCTCTCTGGATCTCTGATAGTGGGCAGGAACTCTTCATTTGGTGTCAGTGGTGTCTCTGTAGTTGCCCCCCCCCCGTAGTCAGATGTTCATGGGCATCTTCAGCGGCTGTACTCCAGGCTGATAAAATCATATCAATGGCCCTATGATGCACCTGATCATATATCCTGCTGCATCTCCCTGAGGCATTTACATCACTGACTATCTGGTTCCAAATCTGCATTCTGTCAGATGTAGCCCCACATCCTCTCTCAAGCACCATGGCTTTTAAATACGTGTACAATTATCTCATTGTCCAGGTAAATGAAAGGGGTTAATGTTAATTGGTACATTTGAGTGCCATACTCATAGATGACATAAAAGGATACAACACATAAATACCACATAGTTAAATTCCTGCTTATGTACATATATGTATTTTCATTATTAAGCACTAGACACACACACAGTTCGGGTATTAAAATTTAATGTTTATGTGGTTGTACCATATCATAGTCACACACAAACTAAGATTTGATCTAAAATGAGGATTAACAATGGAGTAATATATTGCTTACCACAGAAATAACTGGATGATTACACACTTTCAAGAGCAAACATCTTGAAACAACTTTTGTTGTGGCAACATGCAAATGGTATTTGGCTTTTCCACCACCTAAAAACAGGCAAATGACAGTTTGTACCAAGGCAGGAATAAAACATTAGTCAATTGTTAGAAATGCTTTCAAGAAAATTCTCACAAAATGTGTACACATTTACAGCAGAAAAGTCAGTTTTATACAACTGCCAGTGTCCTCTCCCTGTGCCCAGCACTCCCCTAGAGTTGTCTATGGGCCATCTTAGAAGCTTAACTCCCTTGCATCATTGATAAAATAGGACATTATATTTCACTGAAATAACATAGAAGAGTGTAAAATAATCAGCTATAACAATAACACTTGTGATAAAAGTTAATAAGGCTGTACATCTGAGAAAGTAAAATGCCTGACAAAAATGCCTATGCCAACAGTGAAATTATAAGACATGCATACTTATGTGTGCCATTTTCTACTGCATATATCTGAAATATTTTCCTTGTAACACGAAAAAATCTAGCATGTACTTGCAAAATACAGTCATACCATAGCAAGATATTAATAGCAATCTTCTTCAGTGTTCTACACAACTCTCCTCATCTTCAAGTTCCATAGCTATATGGTTACCTTTTTATAGTGTAGATTCAGGCCTCTGAGTATGGTGAAGATATAAATGAGGCGTGAACTCATTAGAATTGCTGAACACCAAAGTTTTGACTTCATATATCAGGTGTAAACATAGTGTAGGCACTACCTCAGTGTTAGTTGCTAATGGATTGCAACTGTGAATGATTACTGGTAGGGAGAGGGAAGACAGAAAAGCAATTCAGACACCCTTACCTGCAATGGGTGCGTCACCCAGGGTACACTTACAAAGTGTAGATGTGCTTGTAGCAAGCTTTTAAATGGAAGTAAGCAGCACACGTTTCTCAGTCTTGTTCAGTAGTAGACAAACTCTCCTACCTTTGTTGAAAAATGTATATTACCGTCATGCATTATTCTCATACATTTTAAGGGCAATGATACAAAATGCCCTGCAGACTGCATGTGTGAGAGTTCAGCACAGATAAGAGAAGGATGGAAGAATGACAGCTGCACTCATGCAAACAATACTCATAAATGGTTGGTGATCAGCCATTTTACTAAATATGTAAGTATCACATGTACAAGCAACTGAGAATGTACAAGTGTTATATGTCTTGTTAATATTGTGTTGAAACTGGGACTTGCTTGTATGCACAATGATTTGCATTCCTGCTGCAAAGCTGTTTCTGTGGCAAAGAGATATAACACACTCTTACTGTGTTTTGCAGGTTCATTAGTCTGACAATTCAAATCCAGAATTATGTAAACATCTGTAATGTGTGTTAAAATGTATTTTGTAATTTTTTTTAAATTTTATTTGTTTAATATTATTTGTCTGGTGCATGACCTAGCGCAAATGTGCAGAAATGGTTAAATAAATTAACTTTAATCTATGTTTCTTGTATGTTAAAGACTGCATAAATTACAGCTGTGAATAAAGTGTGTGTGCCACACCTTTTAAACAAGATGAATCACAATGCACATAGTATATGAAGACCAAGATTCAAGTCCCACAATTATCTGTTACTGATAAAAAGTAGTAAATACGTTTTACAGTAATAACCCATGTTACACTCTGCTTATCTCATTTGTGCATTGCTCAGCTCTGCTCAAACATGGTGTAATGGCTCAGACAACAAGCAGACACTTGTCAATTTCAAAAATGATACAGTATTGCACTTGTCAATTTCAAAATAGATAGATTCTATCATATGTTGCGTGCCACTCCGCAAACACTCTAAGGTTCCACATCACCTGCAGGTCCAGAACACCTGCAGACTCTAGGCAGACACTTATCAATTTCAAAACATACATTGTTGCACTTGCCAATTTCAAAATGGATACATTCTATCATGTGTTGTTTACCACTGAGCAAACACGCTAAGTGGCATTGTGTGGAGGTCAGCACACAGACATAGTAATGAATACGAAAATATATAGCTGCTGCCTAGTTATTCCTGTGGCAGCAGTTTAAGTTAAGGACTAAAATACAAGTGGGCATGGGTTCTAATACACTAAAGTCCAAAGTTTTATTACTTCTGTTCCAGTTAAGTTTATATAAAATTTAACATTAGAAACATAATTACACAATAAATAACTATCTTTAGCAGCTGCAATGAGCATAAACAGGATATCAGATATATATGAAATGTTTAACTTTGTGTGCGTATAAGTAGAATTATAGTTCTACAATTAAAAATGTATTTATTGAACTTTCATGTCACATACATACATGGGTAAACACTCGACATATACGTATAACTAATGATCAGGTTTGGCAAACAAGGTCTTAGTTGCAATGAGAACTCTGCACAGTAATGACTGTGAAAAATATATCTGTAGCCCAATCTTCACTGTGGCAACTGATATAAGTTAATGCTCACAATTCAGGTGAGACAGGGTTCTAATCTAGCACACTCCCATTTTTATTATTGTTTACCCACTCAATTTTAAAAAATAAAGAACAATGTAAACATAATTATAAATAGCAATAACTATGCATAGCACTGAAGCTCATATGAATTATATCTGTGACTGAGGGTATACTGACAATTATGTTTCTGTAATAATAATTGTCTTCTCTGTCCTTGGTAGGACTTCATACTTCAATGATAGTCATGCATGTTTAAACCGGGACCTTGTCAGGTCACACACATACATGGTTAATCCGTCACTCTGCCATATGTATATATAATGATCATGTTTGACCAGCACTTCTTATATCGCAATGATGAAAAAACACCTATGTGTAAGAGTATATTTTGTCTGTTTTACATATATTTGGATCTCACATTGTACAAATTACTTTTATCAGTGTGTACAAAGACCAAAAAATGTGTCAGGTCACAAAATGTACACGCCTGATACATGTCTCCAAAGTTAAATCAACTGACAGTTACAGCAGTATCCAAACCAACAACTAATGCCAACTGTCACATTACTCTATCTAGCTCATAAACTGCATTCCACTGTGGTTGGCACTATTGTGCTCCACTTAACTACTTATCAACACCATAGTATCTATTAGCTGTGTCTAACATAACCAGTACGGGATAAGTACTGTTCAATGTCAAGTAGGAGTCATGAAATGTGTATCTTGCATGTACATCAATTATGCATGTCAGCTGCTCTGTGCTGCACTATAGAAAATGCTTATTAGCATGTATTAGCTATGTTTACTATGCAATTAATCTTCATCACATCAAAATTATTGTACAAACACAACCAAAGGGAAGCCATGTTTTAATGACTGAACATATATTTGCACTTCAGTCATGTCTTACTTCTACCCATCCACTTAAAATGTAGTATGTCAGTACTTGATCACAAATATCAACTAGACTATAGAAATAAAGAGCAAAACTGCATTCTTACATACCACATACAAACAGTCAGCGACCAGGAGCAGAGTCAAAATGCAATTAATAACTCAATTTAAACTTTAATACTGTGTAGAAATCAATAAAAACAATAAACATCAAGCACTTTCATCTCCATATTCGGAGACTTTATAAAGATAATGAACAGTCCGTGAACAAACATACCACATACACCTTTATTATGATAGTACCCAGAGCTTATCTTAACAATCCTGTGATGCCCCAGCACTGGTCCAGTAATGAAGGAGCCTCAATCCTCACCACTGGCCACAGTGGAGGACGTACACACTGAGAAGATGAGAAGTACACACACAGTAAAATGCAATTTCTCTTAAGAGCACACAGAGGCCACAGTCAGTCTGAGGCTGGTTTCTCCCTCTTTCACCAGATCTCCAGTAAAACTCCCCACTGGCACAGCTATAGAGTTGAGATCTCAGCTGAGTGGCCAAGCCAAGACCTCCAGCACCCTCTCTGTCTAATCAGTGCTTTGTGTCCCTGCGCAAGTAGTTGACACACACATACACTCTTTGAGGTTTGATTTATATACATACATACACATCCGAAAGGCTGGCACAGGATTACTAGCTATGCCCCCTTATGCCCAGCCTATAAGGTAATTTTCACTGCCACCAGCCACTACTTATCAGCTACTTTAAGGCTCTTAGCAAAGGGTGTCCAGTCTTACTGTGTAATGTTACTATTAATCCAAATGGTACTTTGAACAAGACTAAGGCTATTAGCAGTGGCCCACAGTGTCACCAAATGGATATGCAAGTACTCTAAGAGCTTAAATATCTCTAGGCAGACAAGCCACAAAGATTTAAATATATTTAATAATAAATAATAAAAGAACAAGAAAATGCTCAGTAAACAATCACAGTTACTTCAGAGTTCAAAATCACAGTAAATATTTAAAACAACATTGCATGACAGTCTCAAATAAATCAAGAAAACATCTAAGTTATACTTCACTATATTCCTAACTGAATCTAAGAGAAATGACTGTTCCCTAGACTTATTTACTCACAGCAAGAGAAGACAGATGTGGAGAGTGGGTTTTTCACTGATGTTGTCAGGTCAAAGACAAAATATAAAATGCACAGTCTCTCTCTCAGAGAGTTCTTAAATTAATATCTCAAATATTGCTTCTGGGATACTTGCAGCATGACATCACTTCTTGTCATCTGACTATTTCCAGGTGAAAACCATTGATTTTAGCATCTATCTGCGAAAACACATAGACCTTAGATCTTTTAGCAATTGGTGGAAGACATAAAATAATTTGCATTCCTCCACCTTTAAAGACAATACAAATAACTTTTAGTTCTAGACATTATGTCTCCTGTTGCACTGAAATTGAAAGATAACAGCTCTTTTATCATGTGGTTATAAAATAATTTAATTTCAACTATTTTTTCTGAAGTTTTGCAAGCTAACCTTCTATGTGCCACTTCCCACTGTTAAAACATATAAACTTACATAGTTACAATAGTTTATATACATTTCTGTTTTTTTCCAGTAGAGCACACTGTGGATACCTCTTTAAGCTGAGTACTCTACAGCTTATCTTTTCAGCACATGTCTGTACAAACCATCTTATATGACATGCAGTTCTAATTTTATTTATTTATTTATTTTACATTTGTTTACCAGGAAAGTCCGACTGGACAAATAGTCCTTTTTCAGCGGAGGCCTGGGGAGAAATGCTCCACAAATAACATCAATTACAATAGTACATTGAAATTACATATGAATGAGACACAATTAGCAAACCAAATAATTTAGCAATGGTGTACAAGCAATTCTACAGAGCTGTACAATATATAATAGAAGAAAATGAATACAAAGTTAGTAATAGAAATTGTCTTAAATAAGATATACAATCAGACTTAGTGGTAAACATAGCTGAATGAGTAAGTGAGTAGAATAATAGAGGTTATATTCACAAGTCTATATTGTTTTGGAGTGTAGCAGGAGCACAGCCAGTTGTTGACCAGACGATGTTTTAAGGATGCTTTGATATCTAATACTGAGGTTTTACTAGTGATGTTAGAGAGCAGAGAATTCCATTTTCTGGCTATATAGGTAGAGTATAGGGCTTCGCCTGCAGAGTTGTGTTACATTTGTAACACAAGCATATGAATTGCTGATATTCACAAATGACACATAACCATTTACATACTTCAAGACAGCTGTGATGGCAGTATCTCCCTCTGTCACACTTCTATATAAATCATATTAATATTCACAAATGACATATAATTATTTCCAAAATTCCAGATAGCAAGGCTGACAATATTTCCTTTTGTGACAAATCCTATCTTGGTTTGTGATTTACTGTGGAGTTGGTAAGAGAAGTTTTATTTGATTTTATATTTTATTTTTATCACTGTTTTTCACTGTTTGTAGGAAGGAAGGGGTATCTTGTAGACAAGAAGATTTACTTTGATTTATATTTTGTTGTTTTACCTTTAATTTTCTCTGTTGGTTGTTAGAAAGGGATATGTTTTAGACAGGCATGCTCTAGCCATCCCATGGGGCCTAGTCAGCTGTAAATTCACACAGGCTGTAGAGAGTACAATCCATTGCTTATCTAAACAATCTTATCTTGGTTTGTGATTTATTGATCTTTAATGTTAAAAAGATGTGTGACTATGAGCGATGGTGAGAAATTACAACTTTTGTTTGACTTTCAGAACTTGTACATTCAGAACTTTACCATACTTACTTTAATATTTAGTTGTATATTGCTTGTGTGATTTTTACCATAGAAGCTGATTTAAGTTCTCTTTGATTTCTTTGGTTACTGATTTTGATTAGTCTTTTCTTTTATAATATTTTATTTGTTTGAAGCTGAATATAGATTCCTTAAATGAGTATGCAATTAATGATTTTCTAAAGTACAAATGTCTTGTACAGTGTAATAAATGCTATGCATATTTAAAGGTAACACATATACCACTGGTGATCATTATTCTTCATGTCAAAAGTTGGATGATTTGCTTACCATTATTAGAAGTAAATCTAGACTTACTGATAATGATTGCACTTGTGCAATTGGCATGGCTTGGAGAACGTGCTGTTACATATATTAATGAATGGACTGGTGAAATAAATAATGTTAGGCAAAGAGCAAATAGAACACATTTTGGAAATGATGTGTCTATTTTCTGTAAAGATCATGCAACCCCTATGAAACAAGATGATGCTCTTGATGACTTTGGAATTCTGGATGCAAGTATTCAGCAAACTGAGAATTTGGAGTGTTTAGAAGGAAACAAAAAATAAAGAAAGGAAGAAGTTCACAAAAAATAAAAAGGAAGAAAAAAAACTGATTAATGTCTGTAAAATGTAGAGAATATGTACTAAAAAGGTATGTAACACACACAGATTACAGGGAGTGATAACATTTTTATTCTATCAGAAAACATTCAGTCTACAGAAAAAGGCATCATTTTGCCAAAAGAGAAGGAAGAAAAAAGAGGCAAGAGGTAGGTGTAAAGGAAAAAATCAAAATTGAATATGGAAGTAATGAAGAGCATTACTGTAAGAAAAAAAGTAAAGAAAGACAGATGTTGATTGCATGGCTCAAGCTGTGGCTGTACAAAGCCAGCTGGACTAGAATTGTATGCTTGAGAATGTAATACACAATGAAAACACTGAGATTAAGAAGACTTATGGCGATGGTGATCATTCCTTTGTAAGAATTAGTACAGCAGATATTACTGTATTAGAAATTAAAGATTTTTCAGATCTAGTCAGAAAAGATATTCTTGTAATTGGCGATTCAATTATTAGAGGAACTGATACTTATATTTGCAGAGAAGATAATGAACATCGAATAGTGTTATGCTTGCCAGGAGCAAAAATGGAAGATGTGAGACAAGCCTTGGAACACTATGATGTAAGAAGTACAAGTCTGTTTTTATTCATGTTGGTACAAATGATCTCATCCACAAGGACTCTTTGACTGTTAATAGGGAATTTGCAGCCATCTTAGATAGTATAGCCTGCACTGGTGTTAGGATGTATTTTTCACAAATCACATATAGAAAAGATAGGTCACCATGAATGAAAAGATTTTTGGGGGTAAATACCTACATGGAAAAAATGTCCTTTTTTAAAAAATGGAAATGTGTAGACCATCCAAGCCTAGTTTTGTGCACACGTCTGTTCAGACAGGATGGTGTGTATTTGTCAAGATCAGGGAAGAGAATTTCTACAGCAGATTTTTTGCAATATTTGACACAAACTATGCAGGATTTTTGACAGGTCAAAAATATAACAGTTCACAGATAACAATATTTGATGCATCTCTGTTGGTTGTTAAAACTAGGAGCATTAATAATATATATTTTTTGAAAATTTGCTAAGTTCCCACAAGATTGATGTTGTTATTGTTTGTGAAACATGATTAAAGAACAATGACTGGTAACCAGTTCTGTCAGGGTATAAATGTTTTTACTGTAACAGGCATTCTAACAAAAAATCAGGTGGAGGTGTTATGACAGGGATTAAAGATAGTGATGAGACCTGTGATTATTACATGTTCAGTGATAACACCAATACTATAGACTGTGTAACTGTGATAATAAAGACAACCCTGGAACATATAATAATTTTTGGAGTGTATAGATTACCAAAATCAGGTGCTGATGATCTAGAGGAATTCATACATTTCTTACAAGAAATACAAGAGGGAAGAAAAATACTAGCTGGGGACATACATTTACAGAATCCAACAGGAATAATATTGATTTAATAGCATTAGTAAAGACATTATTCACAAAATATGTTCAGGAACAACAATTGCATCAGATAAAAAAAACTACCATGGAAAGGAACATACTAGACGTTGTTTATATTCCTAAAGTAATTACTGTTATTTCATGTCAAGTTTTACCACCATTGATGTGCAGTGATCGTGGGATTATAAAGATTAATTTGTTGCTATATAATTCTGCCAAACTGAAATCAAAATCAGTGTTCAGAAGATTAATAGCAGATTATATGTCAGCAAAGCAGTCACTATGTAAAACTAATTGGAGTGATGAGTTCAGTGGAAAACTACAGAAGGAATGCAAAAGGTTTTGAAAGAGAAATTGTTTGAAATCAAAAAATCTAAAAAATGTTTAACATCAGGATCTAGACACACAACACCAGGAAGGTATATTTCCATAAGAACAAGATATTTGAATATGATGAGAGACAAGAACTATAATAAAAAACACTCAAAATAAGGAGCTCAGCTTCCATTGAAGGTGAAATGCCGAGGTACCAGAATAAAGTAACATAAGAACTTGCCCTTGAAGTTGGTTTTTGGAAGCTGAGCTCCTTATTTTGAGTGTTTTATTTTGGTACCTTTTTGCTTGTGTGTTTAATAAAGACAAAAAATATAAGCAATGGAAAATATAATTGGCTATTGGCATGGAAAACAGTGTAAAAATGAAATATTTAACTTTTTTTTTTTGGCCGATATCGGCCGTTTAAGCTAAGGGCAGCAGCGTGCAAATGGGATTGGGCTAAAAATGAAAAAAAAACTAAAACAACCATTAAGAAGAAAATCATTATTTTGCCATAATAATCAATGGCAGGCAGAATACAACATGGCCAGTGTAGACTGGTTGCTAAGGGGGAAGGCTGAGTGTGGGACATGTAACGAAGGATTAGCAGGCAATTCTATATAATGAGGGGAGTGATAGAGAATCCCAGATTCCCTGTCAGTGCAAGCCTGCACTCAAGAGTGTAGGACTAGGAAAACCATGAGTGTAAGCCCTAGACATAGCTGACATCAGAAGGTGGTGTGTCAGGCATGCTGTAAGCTAATTGGAGCACTGCGGCTTGTGTTTGCCTTTAGCTAAGCTAAGCTAAGGCAGGGGGTGTGCCCTATCTTACACCAAGAAAATCATGGTGTACACGGGTAGAGTAAGCTAAAATCCTGTAAAACGTGCTTACAGTGCGTATGTGTGTTTGCACGGTGCACACCAGGTGTAAAAAAAAAAAAAAACAGTAACTAGCAGCTCCATTCACATCTGAGCACTGTGTTTGCATGGCGTGCCCCTGGGCTTAAACAGGAAGGCAATAGGAAGGAAAAACATCAGTAGGAAGGTAACCAAGGAGAACTAGCTTAGCTGGTAGATGAAATGTATCAGAATCAGCCAATTACACAGGCAGCAGACAAGCCCAGCACAGCAGACCACTATAAATTATGCAAACACCTTTCCCCCTTGTTTTTTTCCCCAAAACTCTGCACCACCGGTGTATGCAAATGGGGAAATTTTACAAAACGAAAGCAAAACGTGAGAAGACAGAGAAGAGTTTACAGACTCAGGGTAACCTATCAAGGGCTACATGAGCTGGAGATAGTGGAGCACTATAGGGTGGACAGGGACCTCCTACAGCAAATTGTTGAGCTGTGCCACCCACGCCTCACACACAGAACAGATGAGAACCCATCCCAGTGGATACCATTGTATGTGGTGGCCTAAGAATACTAGCTACAGGTACCATCCATAGGCCAACTGGGGATATGATGAGGATTTCACAGGCATCAGCATCCAGGGTACTCCACCAGCTCCTGGATGCCATGTCAGCACATGTTGGTGAGCATGTATATATCCCCAACACCCGTAAGGCATTGGCCAGCAATACGCGTCTTTTCCACCAAATAGCAGAATACCCGGAGGTAGTGGGTGCAATAGACTGCACGCACATATGTATCAAAGCACCACCCGGTGAAAGGGGTAGGGTCTACATCAACCACAAGGGCTTCCCCTCCATCAACTGCCAGGTCGTGTGTGATGCCAAGGGCATAATAATGAATGTGTGTGCTGGCTGGCTGCCCTGGAAGCTATTACGATTTCCACATCTGGCATCTGACGCAGCTGTACCAGAGATTTGCCAGTGGGGACATCCCACACGGTCACCTAGTGGAGGATGTTGGATACGCACTGGAGCGTGGCTGATGACACTCATCAGAAATGCACACATACCCGAACAAGAACTCCATAATGAGGCACATGCACAAACAAGAATCATAATAGAGCATGCATTTGGGATGCTCAAGTCACGGTTCCAGTGCCTAGACACTTCTGGTGGAGCCTTGCAGTACTCACCAACTACATGTACCCAAATTGTCCTTGTGTGTGCCATGCTACACAATATGATCCTGCAGAAACAGCTGCAGCAGGAACAGCATGGGGGAGGGCCACGCAGCCCCACCACCATTGCCAAGGCCTGCACAGAGTGACTCGGAGGAAGAACAACCTGAGCCTGCCCCAGTAGGCAGAAGGAGGTGTGCCCAGTATGCCCTGGCCTTGGCAAAGAGGCAACGCATAGCACATGTACTGACACAGTAGGGACTCAGGGAATGAAACCTCTCTCTGACTCACACGTACAGTAAAAGGGGTGCCAAACATGACACTACCTGTGCTCAACCATGTATAAGAAGTGTACTATGTGCATTTGACACAGGCAGTTCTGCAGCACCACCCTCAATACTGGGACACCCACATGCCAGTCGGGGGGTGGGGTCACATACCCAACAGCAGTCAGAGCCAGCAGGACAGATGTAGACAAATACAAACAAATGCTGTACTATGGCCTCTGAATGAGGCCTATGGATAACCCCCCAGGCCTACACAGAAAGACTACAGCAGGCCAGGCAGTTGGATGTCAGTTGTGAAGGCTAGGAAGTCAGAAACTAATATGTAGGTAATTAAAAGCTAAGATCTATAGTACACTGGTATGCCTCTTGCCAGCATGATAGGTAAGACTACAGACTGAAATGGAGTAACCAACATACCAGTACAGTCCTAGCAAATGTGTACAAGTGTTAGGTGTGCCCCCTATCCTATGCAGACTTATAGTAACAGTCAGGTGTGTCTCCCCACTCCTGTGTAGAAATGTAGAAATAGTCAGGTGTGCCCCCGCCATCCTACATACAAATAATGTAACAGTCAGGTATGCCCCCCCAAATCTGTGTAGAAATGTAGAAACAGTCAAGGTGCCCTCCCCGTTATGCAGAAATGTAGTAGCAGTCAATGCTAACTGACTGATGGATACCCTGCAGACACATCATGCTACCTGTTGGTGTACAACACAAAGGTCAGCACTGCACTACAAACCACCTACACTTGATCCAAACATGCAATACAGACGGCCATACTGGGCATGCTCACACACTCAAACACATGAAGGCCATGACTGCAAACACCAGTGGACCAGACATATCTGGCAGTTGCAATTGTTAGTGCAGACACTTGTCAGTATGCACCACTCATGCCTTGCACACAAAGTGGATAGGAATACAGACATATATATCAGGACAATACACTAAAATAAGCCAAAGGTAGACACACATAGATGTGTGGATGAGGTTCACTGCAACAAGGAGCTATCCAGGCCTGTCCCACCCAGCACACAGCCAAATGGCCCCAAACACATGAGGTGCAGATGCCACCCACTGCAGATACCAGCCATCAGTATCTGTCAGCATTACAGACTATGTGGTGCATGTGCCAGCTGTGCAACATGACTGTACAAGGAAGTAGTCATCTAGTAGCTGTATACACGTACCTGTGACATATGACCCTGTGTGTGCACACATGTAGTGTGTTAACCCCTAGATGAATGAGTTATGGCCCATGCACACACTGCCCTCCCCGTATCCCTACTATGACAAGCCTGCTGAGATCATCCAATGTGAAATACACCTTTGAGAGAGCTGTAGCCCAGTAATCTCTGTAGCAGATTCTGTAACTGCGTACTGTTGTAGTGTGATATAGTAGTTAGGTAGGTGCTCTAACCCCAGACATAGCAATTGTGTGTGTGTGTTTGTGTGCTTGTGTGTGTGTGTGTGTGTGTGTGTGTGTGTGTGTGTGTGTGTGTGTGTGTGTGTGTGTGTGTGTGTGTGTGTGTGTCCGTCTGTCTCTGACTGAGTAGAGAACAATACTTTTTAAAGTACTCACACTCCTTACATGTCATATACTCAACTTTGGCAAGGCTGCTGATGTCACACACCTAGAAATACACCTCTGGGAACATTGTATCCCATTAATCTCTGTAGCATGTCTGGTAACTTCGTACTGCTGAAGTGTGATTTAGAACTGTGGTAGGGTTCCATCCCCAACCATGGCAGTTCTGGATGTTATCTGTGTGTTTCAATGTCTGTGTACAGAGCAATGCATTATAGGCTAGTCAGCCGCAGTACATTTGAAATGCCCTACTTTGGCAATCCTGCTGATGTCATCCCTTGTGAAATACACTTTTGGGGAAGGAGTTCTCTAGTAATCCCTGTGGTGAGTCCTATAACAGCTCCATGCTGTAGTGTGATATAGACCTCAGTCATGGGTTCTATACCCACATATGCCAGTTGTGGATGTTTTCTGTGTGTCTCACTGTGTATTGAGCAATGCATTTTAGGCTACTCACTCACAGTACATTTGAAATGCCCTACTTTGGTAATCCTGTTGATGTCATTCATTGAGAAATAGACCTTTGGGGAAGGAGTACTCCAGTAATGTCTGTGGCATGTACTATAACTGTGTAGTGCTGTAGTATAATCATCTAATTAGGTAGGGGTTCTACCCTCACACATGACAGGTGTGTGTGTGTGTGTGTGTGTGTGTGTGTGTGTGTGTGTGTGTGTGTGTGTGTGTGTGTTTGTAACTTATATCCTGTGTAGAGGTGGTTGTGAGTGTGTGACACCTGTGGCCAATGTGGTGTGGGTTTGCATATTTCTTATATGGTGGCCCTATGATATATCACAATGTCAACTGTACTGGGATAACAGATGTTAAATAGGTGAGAGGCTGGGGTGCAAATCCATACCCATACATGTGACATCAAGGCCAGACAATCACAGTTAGCAACCCCAGTATTACCCAGAGCACACTCTCAACCCATGTCTCATGCACACACATGCCTAGGCAACAGCCAATATGTGAGTAGTACATTGCATACTGGCCACTGATAGTAACTATGGAGTGATAGCAGTGGGCTACAGAGAGCATGTCACCCTGCCCATCTGTCCAATATGCACGTACATGCAGAGAGTGCACCTCCCCTATATTCCCCAGTGGAAACCTGCACCACCTGTGGTGCCATCACATGTGACCCACAATGACATACCATGCCTGACAACATGCTCTGCATGGACAGATGCCACTGACACCAGGGAATGCTGTTAGCATGCGATCAATGTAGGTGCAGGGTAAACCTGCTGCCCATTACCAGTAACTGCCACAGGTGGGCAAGACTGGCACATATGATGATAATCTGTGTTCACAACATGGGACTGTACATGCATGTGGGAGGTGTGCACATCCTAGACACCATCCATGTCATGGAGTAAGGAACACATACATGGCAGGGGATGCACAGCATTGGCCACACACAATAGCTACCCAGGTGACTGGATGGGGAAACAATACCCACCTGTGTGGGCAAATGCAGAAATGACAGCCCTGACTCACAATGCAGACCATTGTCATGTGGCCTGATGCCAAGTTATAGCCATCACCTACCCTTGTATAGCCTGCTGGCACAGTTGACCACCACACACCTGTGCAGACATGCACCCATGCATGTCAGTACCGGCACCCAGTGTGTTTGTGTGTGTGTTGTATGGTGCGTATGTTCACAGCCACACTCACTACAACCCCCCGGGCATACTGAAGCATGCTGTCTGATGTCTGACACCTCCTCATAATCTTTGCCCATACGACCTCTGCATGACCCGTGTGGTGCATGTGATACCTGCACATTGATGTGTTGTGGCATCCCACTAGTGATGAGTTGTACTCCTGGCCCTGCCAAGTGTGTCAATGTTTGTGCGTCCCTGTGAGAGTGTGGCTGTGTTGACACTAGCATCTGTTCATGCAGACAAGCATGTGTACGTCACCTACTGTATCCCTGTTGCAGATGTCACTCAACATCACATATATGTTCTGAGTGCTCCACAGCAGGTAACCCATGTGGTGCATCCAATAACTGCATTGAACTGTGATAGCACTACATAGTTGTCAGGGGTTTGATACCCTGTGCTGGTAGGTGTGTGACACAAACCTGCTTCAGTTTTACTCTCCCACCCCCTCCCTGACATGTATTTGCCTCTGTCTGCCTCCTCCACTCCCTGTCTGGTGGATGTGGAGACCCACACCTGCTTTGCTTAGACAGCAGCATGTATATTCTAAGTGATGCTCATGATCAGCTGATGGCCTCTGCATGAATTGCAGACCTCCCCTAGCTGATTGCATGTGGAACAGCTTTGGTAACATTCCCATAGCCAATTGCATGAAAACACACTCCAATATCAAGGAACATCATGGTGGTGTTGGCCCTTTTCCCTTACTGTGACAGGAACTAGATCTGTTGTTTGGCAAACAGCATCTCAGATGGATTGGAGATTTACCTCTGACAACATACACTGTGGAAAGAGGGCAACAAACAGGAGAGGGATGTGCCTGACCTGCCTACAGACTGTAAGTGCTGCTATACTGCATTTGGAGTAATGTTGGTTTAACAGTGTTTGTCTGGATATGGCTGTCGTGCATGTCGCAATACCTGCCATGTCAGTTCCATGTATATGAGGAATCCTCATCTGCAGGATCATCTGCAGACTGGGTGGTGTTGTGCCTTTGGTTTTATGTGTTAACCATGGAGCATTTATCTGTGAAATGCAGAAGGTTGTGTGAAGACTGCAGTCTGTAGATGGTGAAGGCCATGACAGTTGTGCTGACTTCATATCCCTCATAGGACATAGGTTGCAACAAACCCCATTATAATGGTAAATGTATGAGGTTATCACAGCAACATGTATATATTGGCCCTGTGTATGTGCTGTCAGCCACACCTCTGTCAACCTTTGTACATATGTTGTGCATGAAGTGGTGCATATGTGCTGTACACCATAAATAGTGTCATCATATCTGATAACAAGCCAGTGATATATCTGCTTGCTACACATGTTATGTACAGTAATGATTATATTTCATGACATAACCTGGACATTCTGTGGATGTTTGTACAGTACTGAGGTCTGTGTAGTGATGGTGAATGTTGGCAGTGTGTGTAATGTTAATATGTACTGTAGCCTGTGTACAGACTGTGGTAGATGTCATTGTTCTAGTTCCCCTTCTATCTGATGTTACCTGCTGCCCCACTGTATGGTACCATTTTGGCCTACATGTTTGTAGGGCCATACACACACATGTCCCATACCACAGACAGCCATCAAACCAAACTGTGTAGCAGCCCAGGATATGTAGGGTCATTCTGTGAGTGGCGCATATGAGGACGGTGTAGAACAGATAGTCCATATATTGTAATATTATGCTAGCTTACCATATGTGGCTGTAGCTGTATTCACATTGGTTGTGGTTATGCACTTTCACACAGGTGTATCTTACCCTGTGCTGTGACTTGCCTGTTGAGCCTGCTATATATGCAGGTATATGTGCATTCCCCCATAGGAGATGTAGGCCAGTGTTGAGCCAGTCTGCCTGTAGCCTGCACAGGTGATTGTTACACACCTAGCAGCTTAGTGTACCTACCCAGTGAGATGTCATGTGCAGATACTTGCCAGATGTACTGCTGTCAGGCCTCCATTAACAGGCATGTATGTCATAGAGAGCAGTGGGATGCTGTACAGATGTATGTCAATAACTAGTGGGTAGTATGTGCCCATGGCACCCATGTACCAGCAGTCATTCTGTGTCAGGCCAGACAGGAGTGTGTGAATGCAAAACCTATGGTGGCAAATGTATACCAGTCATTATGTGTTATACCCATCTATATGTCTGTCTACATCCATATTGTCTGGCCTGGTATACATGTTGTGCACTAAGGGATTATGTGTATACCTCTGGACTGTACAGGGTGTGTCCGAAGTTCCACAAATATTGTCCATTATTTCTGCTGCACTCTACAGGGGCATTACATGCTAGCAGTGGTACTTTACAATGATTTCCTTAGGATGTCTGTCAGTAGCCAATGGCACACATGTTATAAGCAGATGTGACCTTCCACACACACCATGTTCATAGGTTCATAGGTTGGTACTAGGCTTTCGGCCCTAAGGCCTATGCAAGTCTAGCCATAACAATTCCCTGGAAATTTTTACCCACAATATTTACTTCTCTGGGCCCCTGTCTAGCAGGGTGACTGACATGATCCTTGGGGTGAATTTTCTATCTCCCATCCAATCATCAAGGTTCCTTTTGAAGAGGGCCAATGAGGTGCTCTGCTTGACATGTATGGGCAGTCTATTCCAGAGTATGGGGAGTCTCTGGGTCAGGAACCTATCCCTCCAGCATGTTTTGTTCATTGTGATGATAAGGTTTAGATCCCTGGAGCATGTGGCTCTGAGGGATTGGGATTTCTTTAAGTGGAGCATGTCCAACAGCTCAGGGTTTGACATGGCCTTGTATGTTAAGCAGGGATTGCCTCTGAGTAGACGATATGCCACAGAGTATAGCTGGAGTTTTTTAGACAGTCAGCATAAGGCATCTGCTTTAGGCCTGTGATTCTTTTAGTGAGGTATTTCTGTGGCCTTTCCAGCTGTTGCAGATGTCTTGTGAGGTACATACCAAATGGGGCATTATACTCTATAATGGGTCTAATGAGGGATGAGTACAGTGGGACAATGACCTCCTTTTTTCTGGATGAAAAGCCCTTAGTGATAAGGTGTGCCACGTAGAAGGATTTCCTGACTGTTGTGGTGATGTGGTTATCAAAAGTGAGACCACTGTCCACTTGTGTCCCTAAGTCTCTCATCACACTTTCGATGTTTAGTGTCCTGCCACCTATGTGGTAGTTCATGGGTACATGTTTTTTCCAAAGGGGATAACTATACATTTCTTGGCATTAAGCTTGAGCCCATGGTTCTGGCACCAGGCATCCTGTTTCTTTAAGGCCCGTTTGTAGAATATCCACATCATTTGGGGATTCAATAATGGCTCCCAGTTTGCAGTCATCTGCAAACTTTGTTAGCCAGAGTCCCTTAGTGTTGACCTGTACTTCAGAGAAGTACATGCCAAACAAGAGTGGCCCCAGGACTGAACCCTGAGGTACTCCACTTGTCACTTGTCTGGAGCTGGATTTGGAGTCGGCTACTTTTACAGTCTGGGTTCTGTCAGTAAGCCAGTTGGCAACCCATCGAGTGATGTAGGGATTTATGCCCAGCTTAGTAAGTTTATCTATGATTCCAGAGTGGGGGATGGTGTCAAAGGCCTTGGTGAGGTCCAGATAGGCTGTGTGGACTGCCTTACCCTCGTCCACAGCTCTAGAAACCGATTTGAAGAAGGCAATGAGATTCAGGAGACAAGATCGGCCCTTCACAAACCCAAACTGGGTGGGGTCCAGTGTTTGAAGGTTGCCAATGTCTTTGTTTATAAGTGCCATGATAATGTGTTCCATGCCCTTGCAGATCAGGCTTGTCAGACTGATGGGACAGTAGTTCCCGGGATCCAAGGCAGATCCTCCCTTGTGGAGCAGGATAACTGTAGCTGTGCACCACTCAGTGAGCACGAAGCCTGAGGTGAGGCTATGATTAAACATGACACTTAGGTGGGGTGCCAGTTCATTTTGTAGTTCATGTAGTACACAGCCTGGGATGTCATCTGGTCCCATGGATGCTGTATTCTTAGCTTTGGAGAGTGCTGTTTCTACCTGTGTGGCTGTGAGTATCGGAATTTGGCAATCTTTTGATATTGAGATGGGCCCTTTAGGGGCTGAGAGGGGAGTGAAGTTGGCACTAAATCGATCTGCCAGGATATTGGCAATATCCTTGGGATCAGTATATTTAATGCCATTCTGTTGTAGCTCAGAGCAGATCTGAGCATTGCCATTTAGATTCTTGACATAACTATAGAATACCTTGTGGTTGTCTTTGGAATCTTTGGCAATTTTATTTTCATAACTAGCTTTTGATGATTTTATGAGGGATCTCAGCTTCTTACTGAGACTGGTGAGGGAGTTTTTTGCATCCTGGGATTTTCCTCTTTTCTGCAACAGTTTCTTCCTTCTGTTGTATAGTTTGCTTATAGCAGGGGACCACCAGATTGGCTTCCTTTTTTTGGAGAAGAGCATCTTGGTTCTATTTCGGATGGCACGATTCATGCATGAGTGGATGTGCTCATACATTGCCTTAGTGTAGGATTCTGCAGTCGAACTTCCAGATCCCATCTGCGTGGGTGTTGTGAAGTTTGTCACTTCTGACTTCAGTAGCATGAAGTTGGCTTTGGAGAAGTTTTTTAAGGAGGTTTCCTTACTGGGGGGGTGGGGATGGGATGTGGATGTCAAGGGTGATTTGCTTATGGTCAGACCTGACCAATGAGGGGGTGATCGCTGGTGTAGAGCATCTATCTCCCATGTTGGTAATGACCAGGTCTAGGATATTGGAGCCCCTGGTGGGACAATGGATTAGTTGATCCAGGGCGTTGGAATTTATGAATTCCAAGAACCGTTGGAAAAAGGAGTTGGTACCCGAGTAGTTTTCCCAATTAATGGCAGGGTAGTTGAAATCACCCAGTATTAGGGCGTTTGGTTGTATCTTAATATTTTCCAGTATGTTTAGGAAGGTATAGTGAGAATCTTGGGGTATGGTGCGGGATCTGTAGCAAGCTACAATTTGGATTGCAGTCTTACCTAGTGTTAGTTGCACCTGGAGAATTTCAGATGCATTGTGTTGGGCAACTAGCCTGGAGGTGTGAATATCCTTGGTGAATATGGATACTCCTCCACCTTTAGTGTTTTGGTCTTGGTTTTGTGGCCAAAAAGTGTGGTAAGAATTGTAGCCTGGTATTGCAGGGGTACTCTCTGGAGCCTTGAACCAGGTCTCAGTCACTGCACAGATATCGATGTTCTCCATTTTTAGGAGTGCCTCGAGAGAGTGCATTTTGAGGTTTAGACTTCTAGCACTGAGTAGCATTACCTTTAGATTATGCATGCTTGTATCGGTGGTAGCTTTATCCTTTGAACCTTGCCTAAAAAAGGCACTATAGGGCTGGCAAGAGCTTTAGCCAGTAACCTGAATCCCAGGGGTGACAGGTGCAGACCATCTCTGGCAAAGCATCATGGTTTGTCGATCATGTCTTCCCAGGCAGACAAATACTGGATCCCCTTTGAATGACACCAGAAGCTTAGCCAATTGTTGAAGTCAAACATTTTGTCCTTATACTGTGGTATCATTCTGGGTGAAGGCAGGGTGCTACTCAGGGCTAGGGTCATACCTGCCTGGGTCACATGATCCAAGAGCTCTTCCATGTCTCTTTTCATGTAGTCCAGGGAGGTACGTCTCAAGTCATTTACTCCAGCATGGACAATGACAGAGTCGTATTTGTACTTGTTGTGGAGTGACTTGAGTGCATGCATTATGTGGCGGATCATGGCATCCGACAGGCAGCTGACTGTAATTTTCTTCTTGTTTAGCCTGGTGAGTGGGACATCAGTGTGCCTGACTATAGAGTCACCTATGACTAAAGTGTTGGGTACATTGTCTTGCCTTAGGGGCTGTTGTTGGGTGGCACACTGGTGTTGTAAGCTATGTGTCACTTTGGTTGTGACTGGTGTTTGTTTGTGTTTCGGCTTCGGAGGTCCTAGTTGCTTGGGCAGGTTAATGTTAAGGGCCTCCGCATATGTGGGTTTAGTGTTGTTATGTGTGGGAGTTGATGGTGTGGGTTTTGAAGAGCTATGAGTTGCTAGAGGTGTAATGCAGGTGTTAGCCTTCTCCTCTTGACTGTCTAGCACAGTCTTGACCAGAGAGCTTTGTTTCCAGTTTGGCTATGTAAGTGCATCTCTTGCAGGTTGTAGTGTTGGGTGGTAGGAGGAGAGGATTGTTGTGTACATGAGGCAGTTGCTGCATTACCCCATTATGCCCAGATTCACCAGCTGGACAGGAGAAATCACTGGAAGCTGACCCTTGGACATGGCTGTTTAGGTGCTTTTTTGTAAGGTTTAAGAGCTGTTTTCCCTTACCTTTGCAAGGTACTTTGCAATTATAGGCTGTTTAATGCCTATGATTAATTTCTCCTTATTGATAAGGAGAGCAGCGTGCTTGTATCTGTTTCAGGCTTCCTAGTGCTTTCCAGCAGGTTCTAGAGCAAGTCACAGGGGTTCAGATTTTAGTGCTACTACTGAGAAGCCAGCTAGTTTTAAGGGAAAATTTGAAAAGCAGACTTTCTGGCACCTGGAATAGTTTAACTGTAGCCTCGTAGTGCTGCACAATGTGAAAAATGTGCAAACACATGCGCTTTTAAGCCAGAAAGTTGAAAGGGATAGAAATCAGCCCAAAAAGGCTAATAAAATTACAGTTTCTGAGCTGAAAACCACTCCTCTAGATAGGCAGTACAATGCTCACCAGTCCCACTGGTAGGCAATAGGACTTCCCTCTGCCACAGCAAGGTCTGGATAGCTCTGAGCACAGAAAATAAAGTCCTGAGACAAGCAAGGCCTGGGATATGGACTGGCTTAAAAAGGTGGGAAACGAGCAAACAAGATAGTATATATATATATATATATATATATATATATATATATATTTTTTTTTTTTTTTTGTTGAAACAGGCTAAACAATGCAATAATTCAGTAAATAAACACAGAATAGGCTAACACACTTGTGTGTAGTCCTAAACAGTAAATGCAATTAAAACTACAAAATTAGCAATTTAAAACTTTTTATTTTTTTTTCAATAATCGTTTTTATTGTTTTGCAAAACCATTATACATTTCACACACTATTTACATTATGTACAATATTGCTTTCAATGTTTTAGCTCCATTTTGAATTTCCCTATTATACATTAAGAATAAATATCATTTTAACCAAGTACAGGAAAATAAAATCACAAAAAATTAAACATAAAAGCATCTACTATAGACAATTATAAACCAACTCAAGCCAATAATTTGTATTATTTCTACATTTTCTATCTAATCCAAGAATGTGTTGGTACACATACAGAATGTCCTGACGGAAAGTGGATAGGAACCGCTACGCCAAAATAATATTAAAGATTTGTTCCCAAATTTTTATGCTGTTTATACTTTTCTTATTATTTCTAATTAACAATTTGTGCGCTAATATATGCTTAATTGCTAACAGCCTGAAATTTTGCCACGACACCTGTGCTGGGTTCAACCAATTTGTGGCTATATATAATTTCATTAGTAAACTAATATTCATAATTACAATCTTTTCCGTTTTGTCCAAATTCTCCGGTGGAATATGTAAAATCAGAAATTCCCAGGAGAGTGTTGAGTTTTGGTAACCCATTTTTTGTAGTTGTAACTTTAATGCATTCCATAATTTATAAATACACTTGCAACTCCAGAACATGTGTAACAGGTCTGCTGTCTGATCTACACACTGTGGACATTTAGGTGACTTTTTTGAATCAAATTTATGAAGTGTTAGATGGGTATAATATGCATTGTTAAATATCATCAATTGAGTAAAGACCAGTTTTTGAAGTGATACGGATTTTAATGTTACGTTAAACGCCTCTACTATTTTACTGTCGTCTAGGGATGGCAATTTCTCTCTCCAGTATTTCGATAACAGAATATGATTATTATATATTCTCTCTTTTGCCATTTTATACGCTGAGGATATATATTTTCTGTCTTGTTGCAATGCTTCCCACAGATGACATGAAATAAATAGTTCCTCTATTTTAATTTCAGAACTGGTAAAATAATTTATGGCCAAATCTTTTAACTGCCTCATTATAATTAAATAAGAAATGGGAAGATTCATCTATTTTAAAATATCATGTACCGCTACTCCTAAGAAGGGGTATAAATCCCTTACAGTTAATTCCTTAATAAATGGATATTTCTTTAAGTCTATTAGTTGATTACCAGTAGTTATATTAGGATTCCCATCAAACGGTTGAAACATCATCATATATTTTAAAAGGTTCAAGGAGGCAAACAGAGTTTGAGTCGCCATTGCCCATACCTTGATGTGCTCCATTAACTCATATTTACTCAATGTTCTTATATTCAAAAATGGTACAGCTTTAACATTAATTCCCTTCCCTTTTATATGTTTATAATTTAGCAGTATCCATTTGGGTATCCATTTTCTATTTTCACTGTCCAAGTAAGACACCCTTAAAATCCTATTGGCCTGAATCACTGTATAATACATCTCAAAATCCGTAAATCCAACCCCTCGTTTTAGGAGCCATCAGTTTCTCATAGGATATTCTCGTTTTTCTGGGTTCCCACAGAAATTTCCCCAATCCTATCTGAAATTGCTTAAAAAAGGATTTCGTGATTTTAAGTTGTGCTGCTCTAAAAATATATAGCATTCTGGGGAGAACGTTCATTTTTATTATCGCTGCTCTTGCCATCATCGGTAGCTTCAACTTACTCCATCTTTTCAAATCCATTGTTATTCGGTCTCCAGTTGCCTTAATATTGTTGATAAAAAATTCTCTATTTTCAGTTGAGAAGTCAATCCCCAAATATTTTATTCTTTCTTCTGTCCTTACTCGTCCTATCAATGGTAGCATTGAAAAAGGTGTAGGTGTCTTTAAAGGGAATATTTTGGTTTTTTTAAAATTTAGTTTGTAATTAGCAATTTTCTCAAAGGTTTGTATTGCTGTTTGTATTTTTTCCGTATCCGACACCGGTGTGGTACTGTATATATTTAGATCATCTGCAAAAGCAGCCATCCAACCTTTATCCCAAGACGTACAGGAGAATTATAAAAAACATTTTGTTTCATATGAAGAAATAAAGGTTCCAAATACAGATTAAACAGTATGGGAGACAATGGGCATCCCTGTCGAGTTCCATTTTTAATTTGAATCCTTTTGGAACATTCATGATTTATATATAAACTAGTGTATGCATTCTTGTATAAATTTCTTAACATAGAAATAAAGAGCTGAGGTATATTGAAATATGATAATGTTTCAAATAAATATGCCAAATTAACTCTATAGAATGCTTTTTGAGCATCAATTATTAAAGCATATATGTTCATATTTTTATACTTCGCATAAGATATTAAAGTATGAAGAGTTAATGTATTGTCTGTAGTCTGTCTCCCATCTATAAACCCGCCTGTTCTTCTGATATTATCAAGTTTATTATTTTTTTTAATCTACTAGCTAGAATAGATGTCATGATTTTCATATCAATATTCAACAATGATATGGGCCTATAATTGTCTGGATTTTTGGGATCACTAATCTCTTTCAATATCAGAATTGTTCTTGAGGCATTAAAATGAAGATCATTGCTGCCATTCGAAATGATATAATTAAAGGTCTGTGAAAGTACGGTGCTCAGAATCCCACTAAAAGATTTATAAAATTCAGAGGTCATACCATCTGGTCCTGGGGCTTTATGTGGCTTTAATTTCTTAATTGCCTCTAGAGCTTCATCAACTGTAATCAATGCAGTCAATTCTCCATGAGAATCCTTGTCAATCTTGGGAAAATTAATTTTCTGTAAGAACTCTTTTCTCTCTTCATCATGCCCATGAGTTTGTTGCTCACCATATATCTGATTAAAATTGATTCAAAAATCTTCATGACATCTGACTTATCAGTATATAACGTATTGTTATGATTTATTTCGTAATTAATCGTGTCGATTTCGCCTGATTAATAATACGGGCTAATGCTTTCGAGGGAGTTTGAATGTGATTTGCATATTTAACTAAACTTCTTTGTTCATACAGTGTCAATTTTCTGTTGTGCATAAGAAACAGCTCTTTCTGACATCTTAACAACTCAGTTTCTGTTTGTTCAGTGTAGTTACTCATCAGCTCCTGGTCCAATAATTGTATTTTAGTTTCCAGATCCAGTTGTTCTTTATTTTGGAGTTTTTTATAATAAGTGGCTTTCTGAATAAATAATCCTCTTAACAAAGTTTTAGTTGTAGCCCATTCTATATCTAATGGATGTTCATTACGGGTATATTGTATACTAATTGTTTAAGTATCTCCTTAACTTCCTGTACTATATCTTCTTTGGTTAATAGGTATGGGTTTAAGGACCAATTATATCCACCATGATTTTTAGTATTCAAAATATCGGTCTTTAAAGTTAAAGTTATTTTAGAATGGTCTGAGAGCTGTCTAGCTTGATTAGAAACCCTAGGGTCAAGTGAAATGAACACTTCTGGAATTAAAAAATCAATTCTTGACCACATTTTATGGCAGCTAGAATAGAAAGTAAAGTTTTCTGCCTTTGCTTGTATGTGTTTGTGTTTAAAAGGGTCATACAGTTTGAAATCCGTTCTCAGTTCTTTCAACGCTACCATTGCCTGCTTATTAAAAGCAGTCGAAGCTCCCAACTTATCAGTTTTAGAATCTTGGTATGCATTCCAATCCCCCCCATCACTATGTAACAGTTATTATATGACTGTAGAATAGAGTAAATTGAAGCTATATAATAATGTTGGTTCACATTTGGGGCATAAACACATAAAAGTACTATCGGCTTATCCAAACTTTCAGATTTGAGAACCACCAAACACCATCTGCCTTCTTTATCTATTTTGTCCTCCAAAATTTCTCCTTGAAACTGATTCTTGATTATAATTGCCACCCCAGCACTATTCGTAGTCCCTTCCGCCTTTACAACCTTCCTAATCCATTTCTTGTCCTTCATTGTTTCCCACTGGTCATTAGTCAAATGTGTTTCTTGTAATAGAATAAAACCTGCTTTTGATTTAAAAAACAGATGCAGAAACAGCTTTCTTTTTTTCATGTTCTGGAGTCCTTTAACGTTCCAGGAATCTATTATCCATATTCTAAACTATGAATTGATGAATAATGGTATCTATTTTTTGTTTTCCACCTTAAATTGACAAGTGTTGGTATTATGTGAATTTTTTGGAAGCAAAACAGCCATCCCATCCCTACCCAGTGCCTATCCACTATTCCTCCAGACCAGGATGAACATAGGTTTTTCACATTGGATAACATTCCCCAAGAAGCTAATCTACTAATTCTATTAACTAACAATAAAATAGCATGCAAAAAACCTACACCAACTATATCTACGTCTACAAAGCCTAACCCAGACATTCCCTACTAAACACCGCACTCAAGTAACTACAGTGCTGAACATTTCCCTAATATTCATGTAAACTAATTGTAGCAATTTAAAACTTTTTAAATGAAGCAAGGCAAGTGCACAACTGAAAAATGATTTAAATGGCAGTAATACAGCAGAATAAGTAGCTAGTCTACATATACAGAGAAATCTATATATACAGATAAGCAGCTAAAACATACAAACACTTCAGATGCAGTGCAACCTAGAGCACTTGAGTTGTAGCAATATTAAGGCAATTACAGTTATAATAAAATGCTCTAAAATATACTCTATATTTCCAAAATGTTTGAGAAGCACGGTCAGAACATAAGGAAATTCAGGCAAAACTATTTTTTTTTTTTTTTGAAAGGGAAAAAGGAGAAACAGAAGGCCTTGTCAAATGTTCTCTCTGTATTAGGTAGAATGAGCTAATGACACTACACTGGGAGGAGTGTCCCAGAGCAGATTTACAGTAGGGGTGGGCAACTGCAAAGCCACCAAGATATTAGCCTACAAAGCACTAGAGAAAGCATCAAAATGAAAGTTTTTAAACAGATAAAGATTTGTAAAGATACAGAATGCTTTTAACTGCAAACAAATCAGTTACCTGCGCAGATTACAATAAAAGTTATATATAAATTGCTAGAAACAATAAACTGTCTGTGAAGACAATCCCAATTACAGTAGCAATAGTCTACTAATATACCTGCTATACATACCTGAAATACCCTTGCACTATGACTTTTGGACTATAGGGGCTGGGGTAGGGCTACACTCCATATCCAGGACATATGGTGGAAATATATGTACATACACTTATCCAGATAGCCATATATATATATGATTACACGTGTACTACTTCCAATTACCACTGTCATGGCAACCACCCACTATAAATCCCTACAGCATGTGGGTGTGGTCCCTTTAGATTTCCTGTGTGATGGACATCCTTCCTGTGTGTGGGCATCAGTGTTACAGACAACAGGTAGCAATACCCCTTACAGGAGAACCTGCACACTCTCAGGGCAGCCACATATTTGTAGGAGGATCAGGAACTACAGACAGACTGTGAGTAGAGTTGTGTTATGGTTTGTATAGTACTGGTGTTACAGGGTGTGTGTACATACTAGTTTACCTTGGAATGCAGTCTGTCTGCATAGCTCACTAATGTGGGCCTATCCTCTTGTTGGACAGTGTGTTGTCCGTCCACCACACAGGTTCTGTGGCAGATATTACACGGGTAGTGTGTGTGAGTGCTATCAGTACATGGCTACATCCATTTCTGTTTCTAACCTCAATTCCCTGACCAATGGTATATTGCAGACTATCCTGTAACACCAGCAC
>NC_056746.1:677723114-677733114 GCF_019279795.1 Protopterus annectens
ACATATTCTAATTCTTTTTTCCATTACAGCAGCTGTCACCCTTGGCACCAGAAAAAGTCAATTGTCAAGGGACAATTTGTGAAAGCTGCGCGTATGGTCACACTTGAGTCAGACTTTTTATATGAAAGTCAAAAATTGAAGGTCATGTTTCTTAAAAGGGGTTATCCTGAGGACTTGATAGACATGGTTTGTGATGAAGTTACCACTAAGAGAGAACAAGGCCTATATAGGCCAATCCTTAGTTTGAATTTTAACAACACTGGAACAATTGATTTTAGTCATTCTGATAAATATGAATACACAATCAGTCTGATAACCCCTTTTAGTAGTGATGCCAAGGAGATTAAGTATATCCTACACAAAAACTGGGAAATAATTAGAAGAGACACTCATATTTTTGACAGGTTTGAGAACAACCCTTGAATTATATACAAGTGTGGTACCAATTTGAAAAGTCTATTAGAAGTCAACAAACCAGCTTTAAATTGGAAATGCGGTATGTACAAATGCCAAATGTGCAATTAGTTTAAGCACATGAGTACAGGCAGAGAGGTAACCATTAGAAATACTATTTATTAGATCCATTCTAGGTTTACTTGCCAGTCTAAATCTGTTGTCTATGTGGCTCAATGCTCAGGTTGTACCGCTTTCTACATCGGTAAAACCGATCGTATGTTGAAAGAACGTGTTTATGAGCATTTGTATAAAATTAGAAATCAAAGCTTAGACAATGCCCTGGCAAGACACATAGGGCCAAATCCACATCATTCTTTCTTATTTAGAGCCATTGATTCAGTATTTGATGATAATAGAGGTGGATCTTCATCTTTACTGTTGGAACAACTTGAATTATGTTGGCAACTTCGTACTGGATCTTGTTTCAATCCAAGTTTGAATGAGGTAGTATCTTTAGAATGTATACTCAAACTTAGGAATTTGAAACGCTAGTATACTACAAATACATACACATAACACTCGTTACCTTTTGGAGAAAAGAAAAATGTAACAGTAACAAGGTAACTATTTAACATAAAATACTCAAACATTAAAAATTAAAATCAAAATTAAAAATTCAGAATTATAGTTTTCACTAGAGAAGTAGGACTTGGGTATATCTATAGGTTTATGTATTTGGGAGTTTTAAACATAAATAAAAATAAAAAACTCTAAAAAAAATTATAAAAACACTTAAATGTATGAAATTAGGTTCATTAAAGTATTATTTACCATCTTTTTATACACAGTTTTGTATTAGTTGTACTGGTAAATCTTTCATATGTCTGCCAGCAAGTGCTTAGCTGTTGAGTTGGTGTAATAGTAGTGTGTCAATTCCTTGTTTTAGACTTTAACACATTTTAGCCTTTGTTTGTACTGTTGTTAATAATGAGACTTTTTATTTAGCTACTTATCTTCTATTTTATAGACAGGAAGAAACTTGTTGTAAATATACGCATTATGCATCACAATTTATGTGCTACAGTGAGCAGTGCTCCTTTAAGTTAATTGAGTGAAGCTTGTGTTGCATGCAACGCCCATCCATTCATCAATTATTTAATGATGAAATTTTATGACACTTTTCATCTGAAGAAGTCCTGCTAGTGAGCAGGAAGAAAAGCGCTTTATTTTTATGTTAATGCTGGTTTGCAGTCCATTGGTATTTTGTGAGTTCCTATTGTTGGAATAAAGACCGTTGGTTTACTTGCGACTTTCTTTGCCTTTTTTGCCAGTTTGTCTATTTTTATCTTCAGCAGTTTGACCATAATATATGTATTTGTTGAGGGGGTTTTTTTCAATTTATATACTATGAGGTGTGTATGGTACAAATACATGTGGAATGCTCTGTATAATTGGATAGTTACTCTTTGAGTCCATTTTCGGATATGATATTAAACGTATCTGGACAAATTATAAAAGGAATTTGTAACAAATTGGAAGTTGGTATTTTCAGACCATTAAACTTTTAGTGGGCCTATACCTTACATATATTGGGCTTCAAATGGTTGTCACAATGTGCTATTAAGGCAATAATGCAAATAAACTTGGCTCAGATAAACATAAGGGTGATATTAGTGTTTATCATATGGAACAACACGATATATGATATGGTATATGACTTTTATGACAATATTATTATATTAATAATAATACAATTGTACTGCATTTAACATAGAAGTGTTTAAGTGTTGTTACAATCAGTTATCATACGTCACAATGTTCTATTTTTATATGGTCTGAGAGTGTTGTCTTTATTCATATGTATTATTTACCAATGCATTTGGTGTCATTAGTGTAGCTTTTTTGTATTCTATTCATGCTGCATTTTCTCCTTTCTTGAAATGTATGCTTGCTTATACCTTTATTATGCCTTTTGTTTTCATTAGGATATTATAAGGTGGTTGGCATACTATCTATAGTAAATAGTAATGATACTGGTAGATGGAATATTTACCATCTATATGATATACCATTTAGATTAGATTAGATTAGTACTAGGCTAACTGCTATTTTGGGCCATTTGAAGCCTAGCCAGTTACCCAATGTGAGAATCAAACCCTGCACCTTGTGTCTTTAAGGTAAGCACCTTAACCATTATGTCATCCTCCCACCCTACATATATGATATGGTATATGACTTTTATGACAATATTATTATATTACTAATAATACGATTTTACTGCATTTAACATAGAAGTGTTTAAGTATTTTGGCATTGGATGAACATATTTCAGAAGTGATATTGAACTATACACTCACAGTTTAGCTAGAAATTAAACATTTTTGATTAGTTTATTGACCCACTTGTATGGTCTGTCAGAGTTTTTTTGGGCCCAATTTTTATGGTGCCCTATAGTTTTCTCTGAATAGTGGTATATTTATGATAGTTCTATTGGTACTTATACCTATAGATTTTGGACTATATGATCTCTGATACCCTTGGTGATTTAGTTCTGTCTCTAGTGTATGTTTAGAATATAGTATAATTTTGTTTCCAATATTCATATTGGAATCTTTTCTTGGATATCCAGCTCCCCTTTTTTGCTTTAAATAATTGAGTTAGCCTCCTTGTGTTTTAAAAAAACATAATTATTGATTATCAACATAGATCTGGAAAGCATTCTAGATGGGTTATGTGCCGATAAGGATGATATCGGAGTATTTGGCATTGATACCAGACCAGACAGTAACTAGAATGGCTCCGAAATTGATCCTATGGATGGATGTAACATTACTTTTAATAAATTGGGAAAGGGTGTGAAAAATCTAAGGGCCAATATATGGCATCTTAGGCTACTCAGAGCATATTTGAACAGAGAAATAGTACCTAGAGGCCTTAGAATTTGGATCCAACCCCTGGTTGGTAGGTCGGAGGACACACTAACCAGGGAATGGAGTTTAGCTTTGCAACAGGCCTCAATGATGTTTGTTCATATTTTGACTTCATACTACCAAAGGATGGTTGATATCAATGTGTTAGAGGTGAAAACATTTTGTGAAGAATGTAAGAAATATGAGGTGATACCACAGTATGGCACTTCTTTAAATAAGCTATCTAGGGAGCTGGCAATCTATGAAAAGCAAATGTGGGAAAGAAAGATTAAGAAATTTAACAGGGACATAACTGATAACTAAAGGAGTCGACCCTTTGAAGTATCGAGAACAGTTAGGTTTTCAGAGACCAATAGAGCTGCCAGTATGAATACCACAAGAAAAAGACCTAGATCTATTTTAAAGAGAACAGAGAACCCATACACTAGTACATCAGGGGAGGAATCTTCTTTCACCGATAATGACAGTGTCAGTACTAGGGAGTCACTCATTCATAAGAGGTCTAATGCACAGCACCCTTTAGATGGGGTAGTAAGTGGCGTGGGGGCAGGAAGCATAAACATGGGGGCAGGCATCAGTTCAGTGGAGGATCTATTGCAGACCATCTTGAAGTAACTAGGAACATTGGCCAGAATGTGTTAAATTTATCTGATGTATTACTAACTGATGAGCAAACTCTTTTACTGAATAAAGATCTTGGCTTTGTACCTGGATTCTTTGTGGATGAATATAGTATAGTATAGTTACTGATGTTTACCAGTTTTGTCGCAGACTTAATATCAGATTATTTTTTGCAGAAAACAATACTCAAAGATCTGATGAATTTAGGTTTCACAAATCTGACTTCCAACCACCAATGAATAAACATGTTTCAATTTTTTTACAAGCAGTGCTGAGGGATCTTCATTTTCCGAATAGAGAATCAACTATTTTGGGTCATAATCTTTCCTCTGAGGAAGCAGCTGCCTTGGAGCAACTTAAAAATAATCATGATATTGCCATCTTACCAGCAGATAAAGGTGGGGCTGTGGTTGTTATGAATATGGATTATTATTGGAATGAGGGTAAGGGACAACTTTCCGACTCTAGATGTTATATGTCAATGTCCATAGATCCAACCCCCTTCTTTAAAAAGGAGATTGATATGTTCTTAAGCCAGGCAGTTGATGAAGGTATTATTAACGTTACTACTAAGAGTCATCTTACCGTAGCAGATCTGCAGAAACAAATTTTATATTTACTACCCAAAATCCATAAGTCATTAACTCAGCCTCCAGGCAGACCAATTGTTTCTGGTATTGGATCTCTGACTGAACCTTTGTCAGAATTTTTGACCAAGTATTTAAAACTTTTATTGGCTTTATTCAGAGTAAGGATCCAGGATACAACGCAATTTCTTCAAATCATATCAGATACACAATTGGAGCCTGGGTGACTGATGTACACCCTGGACGTTAAGGCCTTATATAGTAGTATCCCCAATTGGGCTGGCCTGCAAGCATTACAGTTTTGGTAGGAGCATGCTGCTTTATATCCACCTGGCTTTAATGCCTTATTGGTATGTTTGGCTGAGCATGTTTTAAACAAAAATGTATTTTACTTCCAGGGTGAATGTTATTGGCAATTGCAGGGTACAGCTATGAGGGCATCATTTGCCCCCATATATGCAGATCTATTTATGGCTTTCTTTGAGGAATGTATGATTTATGATCCACTTCATAATATTTATCAGGTAGAAATAGATATTTGGTACAGATATTTGGATGATTGTTGGATGGTGTGGCGGGCAGATGTGATATATCTGCAGGAATTTTTGGAGTATTTAAATGGTAATTTGTGGGGTATTGAATTTACTCTTACATCACATCATGATAGTATCAACTTTCAAAATGTGACTGTATATCGGAATGAGGATCATACCCTTAGTACGAAAGTGTTTCGTAAGTATCCACAATACAATAGCCTGCTTCATGCATCTAGTATGCATCCCCGCCACACCATCCACAATATTCCAAAATCACAATTTATGCGCATTAAAAGAATTAGTTCCTCTACATGGGAATTTGAACATGCCAGACAGGATTTATGTAACAGATTCTTGGATAGGGGATATAGAGAGTCAGATATTGCACTTGTCAGTAATTAGAGTTGTGCTCAAGATAGAGACACACTATTGGAATACAAACAGCACAAGCCAACACAAATGGGTGATAATCTTAGATTTGTGACCACTTATGGACGTAATAACAATGTCATCAGAAATGTAATTGATACACATTGGAACATTCTTATGGCCAATGACCAACTTAGAGGATGCCTGAGCCCCAGATGTCAATTTTCTTACAGACGTGAGAGGACTTTAGGTGCACATTTCTCACACTTTAAACATAAAGAGAGTGGAGGAGCAGTGCACAAACAACTGGCAATGTTGGAGGATCAGTTATTGGGGATGTTTCCTTGTCGACATTGTGGGTCATGTCAATTCATGAGTAAACCTCAAACAATTTACCAGTGCTAATACCAGTCGGGTGTATTATCTTAAAGTGTTTGGCAATTGTGCTAGTAGCTGGATTATATATCTGGCCACATGTAAATGTTCTGCCTTTTATGTGGGCCAAACGTCCCGATCATTGAGAATACGGATGTCAGAACACAGAAGTGATGTCCATAACAAAAGGGAGATGAATGCCCTATATAGACATACCATCAAACATCCTAGTGCCGAATTTAGATTTATGGTAATAGACCGAATCATTGGTGATAGGAGTAATCTGCAAGGTTGACATACCATTCTAAATCATAAATAGAAATATTGGATTATTAATTTAGGAGCATTATTTTCTCCTGGACTTAATGACCATTTATGATGTATACCACAGATCATTGCCCTTTTTATATATTCATTATATATTACATTTATATACAGTATGTTTATAAACCTTTGTATATAAATATATTTTGTGTAATTTTTATTTATCATTTATACCATTTTTTGATTTACAATGTTGTCTCATTAATATATAATTTATTTGTAGTATTTGGGTTGGACCATGTTTGTTATTGTTTGTGGGAGTGTATATATTGAAATGTAATGGAATATTTGTAAAATGCTTTTTCACTGAAAAAGGCTGGTTAGCCAAAACCGATCTGAATAAAGTATTTATGTCATAATTATTATATAATAGTGCTTGGTGTACTCTATGCTGGCCACTGGGCTTTTACTGCGTATGGTTTGGCCGTGCAATTTTCCGTACATGCAGAGCGTTGGTTTTTTTCTGCAGGGACATGAAACATATCAACAATGAACCCATGGACAATGTCACTGGTAATCTTAACACCCAGGACCCCGCCTATGTTGGACTTGTCAAAGGCAGAGAATACAACTTGAACCTTGTATACCTCCTGATGCAATCATGACAGGTGTAGATGAGGGTTAGGAGGTGCACACAGTATGTAGATCACAGCAGGCTTTTGTACACCATCCCACATATAGGAATGTGTGTAGATGTTAAGGGATCTACCTACCTTCACATAATGTTTCCCCCAGGACTGCTTGGCAAATGCCAACATTCCACAGGTGCCATCCTGTGTACATACAGTCCTTAACAGGTCATAGATGTGTTAATGCCCTCCTCCACACTGTAGAGGTGTTCAGTAATACTGGGGTTGCTATAACTCACTGGGTGTGGCTGTTGTGACACATCCACCATCTTTGCAGTTACTGTTGCATCTATTCCCCCACATAGCTGTCTGTAATACTGTACAGTGTATGTTATCAGGTAGATAGTTGTTGTTTACACTATTCACAGTAGTAGAGTGCCTCACACCCTCCTAAGGGGAGGGCTATGCCACCGTCATTGGCACACCCATGTTACTGAGGTGAGGATCGCAGTAGAGTGGGGAAAGGGATATACACCCTGCTGTTAGCATGTTCAATGCCATCAAAATTGCAGACTGCATATATACCAATGTGTGGTTTTGCCTATCCTGTCTTGGTGGGATTACATGGACAACAGATGTGTTACCTACTCGGGGACATCAGATTCCCTGCAGGAGGGACCCAGCCCCACCTCGCTACCTGTGAGGGGAAACAGGGAACAGGCTGTAAGACCTGTACATCACCACTAAACAGTATACACACACACACACACACACACACACACACACACACACACACACACACACACATGTGTGCAGACATAGCCACACACACAGACATACACACATGCAGTTGACATACATGACAACCCATACACTCCACCAGACAGCACCTACAGACAACTCCAGCAGCCCCATAAATCACACAATAGCAGGTGATGGTGCAGTACAGTATCACACACAAACCTCTAATTACATACATGTCAGCATGCAGGACATGTGGTGCTCAACAGCATGCAGTGCAACTGTAGTCAGTCCCCGTTACCAACATTATACATGGCTGTGATGCATGGCTTCTGTTAGTAGGTGATAGCTATCCCCATGGAACACACTGCACCCATGTCCACAGCATTGCTGTGCATCTGTTCAGCACCCTGGCATGTACTGTGCACCATACCGCACAGGTGTACACACCATTGCAGGATGTGTATCTGTGTGTCAGTTATGTTTCCTCTGCTGCTCACAGCCTCTGTGTGTTCCTGGATTATATGTGGACACGAGTTTTGTGAATGCCTGATGTGTATTCACAGATATCATCATCAGTGGTGCATGTATGAGTGATAGAATACCATTAGACCGACCACAGACACAATGTACTGTACCTATGGTGAGTGTAGAGACCATTATTGACATGGCACTCTCTTCCATGACATGCCATAGGTTCATAGGTTCATAGGTTCATACTAGGCTATCTGCCCGAGGGCATTTATAAGCCTAGCCCATAGTTTTGTGGCTTAAGCCACCCCTTTTGTATGGGGAACTATACCCATTATTTTGCTGTGCCTCTGTCTAGCAGTGACACTGAGGTAATCCCTGGAGTATATCTGTGATCTCCCATCCATTGGTCAAGATTTCTCTTGAACAAGGCCAGCGAGGTGCTCTGCCTCACATATACCGGGATTTTGTTCCACAGCATAGGGAGTCTTTGGGTGATGAATCTATCCCTCCAGCACGTCCTATTAATAGCTGTGTCGAGGTTTAAGTCTCCCGCCCTTATGGCTCTGACGGATCTAGATTTTTTGAGGTGAAGCATATTCATCAACTCTGGGTTTGACATGGCCTTGTATGTCAGGCAAAGGTCACCTCTGAAAAGCGGTGGCGACTGAATAGAGCTGGAGTTCTTTCAGTCGGGCAGCATAGGACAGATTTTGAGACCCTTTATCCTTTTGGTGAGGAACTTTGTGGCCTCTCTAGCTGCTGCAAGTGTCGGGTCAGATACATTCAATGGGGCATTGTACTCAATCATTGGTCTGATGAGTGATGAGTATAGGAGACTATGACCTCCCTTGATCTAGATGTGAATCCCTTCATGATGAGGTGGGCAATGTAGAAGGTCTTCCTAACTACTTTAGCTACATGGGTGTCGAATGACAGGCTACTGTCAACCTGGGTCCCCAGGTCCCTGATAACTTCTTCTGTGCTCAGAGGATTACCACCTATATGGTAGCTAGGGTAACCTTGTTTTTTTCGAAGGGTATGACTATGCATTTTTGGCATTTAACTTTAGGCCATGGCTCTGGCACCAGTCATCCGTTTCTGTGAGACCCTTCTGAAGGATATCTGTGTCAGATGTGTTCGACCACGGCGCCCAGTTTGCAGTCATCTGCAAACTTTGTCAGCCATAACCCTCCTGTGTTTGCTTGTACTTCGGAAAAGTAGATGCCAAACAAGAGTGGGCCCAGGACTGAGCCCTGTGGGACACCACTTGTGACAGGCTTTGAGTCTGACATGGCGCCAGCAACTCTGACCCTGTGGGTTCTGTCACTCAGCCAGTTTGCAACCCATCTTGTGATGTATGGGTTAACATTTAAGCTGAGGAGTTTTCAATGATACCCAGTGGGGTATTGTCTCAAGGCCTTCGCCAGATCGAGGTAGGCCGTATGGACTGCCTTTCCCTCATCAATGGCTTTGGTGACTGTTTCAAAAGTCAAACAAGTTTAAAAGGCATGATCTGCCTTTGACAAAGCCAAACTGGGTTGGATCCAAAGTCTGCAAATTCCCTATGTCTTTATTTATGAGGTCCATTATGATCCTCTCCATAGCTTTGCAGATAAGGCTTGTCAAGCTAATGGGCCGGTAATTTCCAGGGTCTGTGGAGGCACCGCTTTGTGAAGTGGGACCACAGTCGCCACTCCCAGGGTATGATCCAGAGGTGAGACTATGATTAAACAGCTGTCCTAGCTGTGGGTTTAATTCCTCGTTGAGTTCGTGGAGCACACAGCCTGGGACACCATCAGGTCCCATGGATGCTGTGTTTTTTGCTTTGGAGAGAGCAGTTCTCATTTGAGATGTTTGGGGGGCTGCAACCATTTGGTATAGATATCTCTCCTTTTGGGGGAGGGGGGAGAAGTTTGCACTGAACCTGTCAGCCAGTATGTTGGCAATGTCTGTAGGATCAGTAATCTTCACATCATTTTGAACTAGTTCTGAGCATATCTGGGAGTGTCCTCCCAGGTTTCTAACATAGCTAAAGAAGGCCTTATGCCATGGTGCAATACTACTGCATATGGCAAAAC